>NC_090753.1:16723276-16748276 GCF_036898095.1 Palaemon carinicauda
TATATATATATATATATATATATATATATATATATATATATATATATATATATATATATATATATATATGAATCAATCGCATATTTACATAAACATACACACCGAGAAAGGAATCCACATTCTATTTATCAGTAATTTTCTTACCAGCTATTTATCAATCGAGGAGAAACTTAGTAGCATATGTTCCTGTTTGCTTATCGATCACGATATTATATGTATTTCACTATGATAAATGCATTTATTTCTTTTGAAAGAAGATCAGCTGTTATTTTCGTTATTTATAAGGTAAAGTTCTGATCTATCTAGAGAACTAAAAAATAACTTCATAACGTATTTATTTGTAAGTGTGGCAATGTAATACTTGAGAGACTATATGTCTGTTCAACGTGTCTATTATATTTTGACAAATGTTGATAAAGACAACGAAATAGCAATTTACAAAATAAGTTTCAAACATCGTTCACGCCAGGAAACTTTCATTGCCTTGCCAAAAATTATTTGTCAGCGTAGTGGTCTATATGTATAGATATTCTTTCATAACACTCCCAGTTGTGCAATATATTGCCATGGTATATTATCAAGTGAATGTGTATATAACTCTGATAATATTGACAACTAAAAATGAAAAGTGACAGCAATTTTTGTAACAATAGCCATATACACATATCTGTATATATAGATTCGCACAATCCCGTACATTTCCTGAACAAGAGTTTCTGTGTGGTTTCTCAATGGTCATATGTTCACAATGAGAGTCTCATTTGTAGGTCATATTAAGGTATATTTCTGCCTTATTTAATATTTAGATCATGCTCTTATAATCCTTCACTTGATTAATGTACATCACTCCACTCCTGCTGTTGAATTTTACTTTACAACATGGCTACATGAATTTTTTATTAAGAAAATTATGGGAAGTAGAATGAATAAACAAATATCCTTTATAGCAATTTATAGATGGAATTTATGCAATATTTTTATTTTGCATGGAATTATTTTATCTGGTACGACTGCAGTAACATGTTCTTGCTTATGTGTACACGAGAATGTGACCAATCACTATTCAATCCATTAAGGAGCGTCCACTGAGTCGAACAGTGTCTGTCGGGCAAACATTGTTACCATATCTAAATTAAAATAGAATGACGTCATACGCATTGAAATGAGGGAAGTTGATATGGTAAGAAACAGTGGTACCAGATGAAGTTGACTGCCAGGATTTTTACTCTTTTACCAGACAAAGACCGGAATAAATGTCTGAAGCTGATGTCCGCTTCCATCTTTGTGTTATTTATAATCTGTACTAGAGTATCAAGAAGTAGTTTCAGCTTCAAGTACGGAGCATCATAACCATAGTACACCATAAAATAGAAGCACAATCCAATAAATCAAATTATGCAGCATGATTATTCCTTATATTTTTAGAACAATGGAATAGTACATAGAAGGACTAGTTACAAAGATTGAATTAAAAGAGAAGCCATTCATCCATTTCAAAAGAGACTCAAATTGTTTATGAATCAGACTTTAAAAACTATATACTGATGGGCCTCAACGCATCATACATTTTATCTAAGAAATTAAAACCTTTTATAACTAAGCAGGGCACATGTATGGGAGGAAACATTTATCAAGAAACACGTCTGGAGGCATTACAGAATCACAAATGCCTGCCTTAAAATAACCTAGCAGTGAAATGAGGATATTATTTTCATTATTTTACTATTTATAGCCTACATTATTCCAAGATATAACTAATGTGTGAGATTGGTCATAGTTCGGATTATGTGGTATTAAATAAATCCAAATTGTTTCAGTGATAAGATAAAATGTTCAAAATCTGTTTCCCCTTTTCTTGTTGAGAGAGAGAGAGAGAGAGAGAGAGAGAGAGAGAGAGAGAGAGAGAGAGAGAGAGAGAGAGAGAGAGAGAGAGAGAGAGAGTTAGAATTACGTATTTTCCTCATAATCAAACACTTCTTCGAGCAAATGAGAGACTTCGGTGTCCATAACTGAAACAGATTCTGTAATGCTATAGTGATATATCGAAACGACATAATTTGGTTGTGCAATTGTCTTCAGTACCAACCTCCGACTTTTTTATTTTCCATTTTGCGTAGCTCTTCCTTGTAATGACCCATTATGGATCCCAATTTTTTTCGACTTGTAAATCAGTTACAGACATTCCATTTCTCGGAATTTATGACGTTGTTTTATTGATTGCTGCTACACGTTTATTTCTGTCGTTGTAAACATTTGCTTTGATGTTTTATAAGCATGGGCTCTGCCAGTAATTCTTGATCAGCAACTGAGCCTCTCTTATATCTCAAAGTGAGATTTCCTCCGAAACAGGATTACAACTAGTCTTGTTTACAGTGGTGGTGATACATAGACTTCTAAAAGTTAAAGTTAATTTGGTAAACAAGTAGAACTCAGTCCATAGTTCCACTCCGCCTCCGGAGAGTGTCTGAAGCTCGGACTCTATGAACACGAGCACGGTCCGACTCACCACTTGGTGCTCATTATTGACGTCATTAATGCTTCTTCCACAATGTTAACTGGTAACAATTGTGTTCGGCGGACACTGTTCGACCGTGTGGACGCACCTTTAAACTTTTTAATGTTATTTAGTGAAGGCACTAATATAACTGATAATTATTGTCCGTAATGTTGCCTTTTTCTTTTATCTTTCAGCTGCTTTGTGTAGAGTAGCTTAGTACGACACACAGAATGGAGCACGACATGACTCAAGATCGTGTTGAGTCGATTCCTGGTGGTTATGTACATGCAGGTAGTAGTTCTATTAGTGGTGGTGGCTATGATGTAGAAACCTCTTACATTTACTCTTGCAGAGACACAGAATTTTGTGCTAAAATATCTTGCGTTATTCATTATGCAGAAGACACCAAGGAATTCAAGTTGAGATTACCCAAATATATTTAATCATAGCAGTCTCTACTGAAAACCACTGGAATAACAGAACATGAACCCCTTCTTTGAATATCCAAAAATCTACCTGATGGTGTGGTACCTGACGTTTCATATCACAGACAGTGACACAGTTTGTTTAGAGTGAAGAGAGACATGGAAAAATAATCATGAAAAGTGAAAGATATGAGAAAAGAGCTGAGAGCTCACTTCATCAAACCTTTCACAGACGATAATAATCTCTATCTGAACAACATCTAGAGTGGATGCTGAAATTATCATTGCATGTGACAAGAAAGTCAAGTACATGAAGATTACTCATTTCAGGGAGCTCTTAACAAAGTGTGTAAAAATAAGATGGGATGATGTTATAAGAAGGGCAGCGATAGCAAAGCATGACAGTCGAGTGCTTGCTTTTGCCTCAAGGGCATAGTGGGTGAAGAAGCTTATTACCATAGGGCATGTTATCGTTGTCATGCTCGATACATTGATGGTGAGAAGTTGCTTTTAGGAGATTGTGAGCAAGATGATTACCAAGACATTGAATTTAAAATTAAAACAAGCTTTCTGGTTTTGCCAGGCCTGATATTCTTGAGCAACCAAGAGTCATGAAAGTTACAGGGATAATGGTTATGATTCTTTTGCTAAGAAAGGGGAGTCTGAGTCTTGGAAACTGCTCCCTTGGGGCAATGCACACTGCTAGCGTGCCAACTATCGGGCCGCAGTCATGAAGACAAAGCTTGGAGAGTACTCCTGACATCCTTGCCCGCAACTTTTTTGAAGAATAGCTTGTTGTTGATTGGTGTGATATCCTACCTGCCCTTGAAGCATTTATAAAAATTTTTCGAGCACATGCACCAGAACATACAAGTAACATGGTTGTACCTGCATGGAAAAAGGACTTGGGTGCACACGAATCAATAAATTGAAAACATTTACAAATCAGGTGTAGGAAGAGGTGGGCTTTACCATAGATTACAGATGATGATGTAGACAATGGTGATGATGATTGTAATTAAGTATCAAAGTGGAGCTCTGTTCATGATGACGCTAAAGTAAGTACTAGAATATATAGCCACTTTGATTGCTGGTAATAAACTTTTAGAGGACACAAAATTTATATATGCGAGTTTTCCTTTTGCATGGTTAATGTTGGAAGTTTGTAGGTTTCTATGCAAATATATTATTCAAGTGTTAGCTTTATTTAATGAAAAAAAAAATAAACACTCTGTTCACGTATAGTATTAAAGTGTTAGCTATATCCCTGATAATTATAATGCAGGATGAGATGTGCTTATGATATATATGTCCTAAGAGCTTCTGTAATAGAATGGTTTAACCTACCCGTGGCGTCAGTGTACAATACTGTTTTGATTGTATTACATTCTCTCATGAAAATCAAAATTCATAATGGCATCCTTTTCTGTAAACTAGAATACTTAATACTTTTTGTAGACACCAAAATAGTTATTCTAAGGTTGATACACGTAGTGATGCCAGTCCCACAAAAAAATTATATGAACTTTACACCATATACTTTGTTTTCAATCTATGAACTTTTGATAAAATACATTTAATGCACGGGTCGTAAATCCTTTATATACTGAAGAATTTGATAATTACCACTGAAATAAAGATTTTTTGTTACTTTACCTTTATAATCTTGACAACCTATTGAAGATCATATAAAATAATTGCTAATAATGAAGCTTTGTAGATATCTTTTTTTTTTTTGTATTTTTGGGATTATACAAAGACAATTACAAAAGAAATGTAATTGGTATAATATTGTTTTTGAGCTCAGGCCATGTCGTGCTGATAGAAGGGTTCCTATAAGTAGCCTTCTAAGAGATATTTGCTACAGTGATTTTCCCATAGAATTAATACCAAAGTTTTCCAGGATTCTAACTCCTGGCACGAGTATCCAGTAAAGGATATCGTCTAACATCAGGGGACGTATTCTAGATACAGCAAATGGCAATCTTCACCGCAAATAGATCTAACACTTCGATGTAAGGGGGAAGAGTGGCAAAAGGAAGGGGTGACGTTCTAGGTACCCGGTGGATCCCTGTCCCTACTACTACTGCGACGCCATTCCTATTCTTGTAGCCTGCTAAGAGTGTGTGTACTCTCCCTAAGCCCGGTGTTTTTTAAGTTTTTGGAACTTTCTCATCATGCAATCATCAGCATCTTCGTCATCTGGAAAGTTGATTATTCATTCTTTTCTTAGTGTAATTTTGGTCTCCCTTTTCACGGTTAAATTCATTAATTTAAGTGTGTTTTGGTGAGCATTGCCGAGGCTGGAGGCAGCCATTTTATGACTGCTGTCACCCTTTATATTATTGCATATTATTTAGATAGTAGGGTGACCCTTTGCCGGCTTTACGTTAATATGTTAGCTATTTAGGCAATTTATATAAGATATGATATTGCATGCATGAATTTTAACTTTCTAAGTTATTATGTGACTTTACTTAATGCATTCGTTCCGGAGCCCCAGTGGTACTGGTCACCTTTTCCGGGGCTCCTACCAAGGCATATTTATCTTTGCTCATATATATGTCTGTAAAGTAATTTTCCCTGTTTAGCCTCAATCTTTATCGTTTCTTATCGATTCTGATGAGTTTATATATTCTCTTGAATCTATGGAATATTCCAGATAAGTTATGATAATTCTCCTCTCTCTGAGAAAAGAGGCTGAACCCTTCTTCCCTCCCTGATTGGTACCGCCGGCATAGGCGGCCGTCACTGTCTCTTTTCATTGCTATTGAGTAGAACGATGTTTTTCCTGCCTCCGGCTTTGAAACAGACAGTGACATACTCAGGGTGCCCTTGTCTTGCGGACGGTAACGTTGTCAGCACAGGAAGTCATACTTCCCAGCTCATTGTTTTGAGGTGGATGACATACCCTTATAGTGAACTATAAGACCCTCAACCCCCACCCCTCTGTCGTCCTGTGACGGCATGTCGTCACTAGACTTTTTCGCTGGTATTCTGACAATTCTGCCGAGATGATTACGTTATCGGCAGGTGTCCTGCCAGCAGCATTTAGTTCCTTCGTCTCGCTACTACCTTCCCCCTGTCTTCCCTTCCTTGATAGGAAGTTGATAAGAATGAGTGAGGGCTGAGACGTCTTCTGACAGCTGCCGGCATGAAACCTGATATACTTTGAAAGTCCTCAGCTCTCTCTTGAGTTGCCATTTACATTCTTTGCCGCCGGCTCTATTGCCGGCGACAGGCTAGTATGTAGATGGGTGGGAGCCTGAATCTAACAGATTCTTCCCCCTTCCATTGGAACTTTCATTTTAGAAGGTAGATTGTAATTGGACATAGAGTCCTCTGACACTTCCTGCTATTATTTCCAATCATAACAGTGGGAAATTCTCCTTCTTTAAGCTTTCTCTCTTTCTTTTGGTTAGCACTCTCACGTACTAACCCACTGACGGCAATGATTACCAGCAGACTACTGTATATAATTATACAGTAGTATATATGTTTCCTGCATATCATGTGTTCCCTATTGCAGACGATTGTAGAGACCACAATATTTGTTGAGGTAGAGTAATCCCTCAAAACCCAGATGGTTTTCCTTGATTAACAGAGATTTACAATACCTGATCTGTATTAATACAGTACTACAGGTGGATAATATTGGTATAAACTACCAACAAAAACTCTAGCTTCTAGAGTTTCTCTCCCTTGTAATCTTCCCTATCAGGAAAACTTAATATTAATACAGGAGGTCTCAGCAATAATCTGGGAAGAGAATTCACTCTGATATGTGTTTTTTTTATTTCCTTTCAAGCTTACTATCCTAAGGTACCATTTGCGAAAGTTATTACTATTGTTATTATATATTGCATGCTTTATATATCACTGACATATAAGACTTTATACTCATAGAAAGTTTCTCCCTCTTTACAGGATGACCCTATAGAGAAATGTGGAGTGACGTTCTGCAACCACAAGGGGAAGGACTTCTGTGGCCACACGATGTGTAGGTCTCATGCCCCATGCTGCATCTTCACAGGAGTCCTGAAATATGGGGACCCGAAGGGTTGCACCATCTGTTTGATCCTGCTAACTAATTGTTTTCGGTGAAGCAACCTTAGTTACCCCAGAGACCAGGGACATGGCGAGGGATACCATTCGCAAATGGGTAAGGGGGTTCCATAAGAACTCCCCAGGATAATACTTACCCAACGACTACTTGAGGCGCAAATTGTTCCCCAAGGCTCTTCCTATGCAGTGGTGTCCCAGGAACAGCTTCGGTCTTCCTTCATCCAGCTGAAGGTCGACTCGGACATCAATAGGGCCTTAGAAGACATGGACATTCAACAAGAGAGGATGTCAGAAGTGTCCTCCGACACAGAACAAAATCTGCTGTACGGTATCCCTGAAGAGGACGAGGATCTTCCCTTCATGGAGGAAGAGGGATCCCTCTCGACGGCGGCAGACGACCACCAGGCTAATGCAAGTGTTGAGATTCTGATGTCTCTGAAACTTATGATGGAGTCATTCCAACAGCAACAGAAAGCCATGCATGAGTCATTCAGGCAGCGGCAAAGAACTATGCAGTAGAAGATCGACCGGCAGGGGCACGTCTAAGAAACCTTTTAGAGTGTTTGATCTACCTCAATGCTCTGAATCCAATCCCGGGAGGTAAGCGGAGCATATGCCCATGATGGATGGGAAACTATTCGTTTCCGCGAAGTTGGGAGCCAGACCGATTGAAGAAGTCGAGTTCTGGCCTAACTTCCCTGCTTATCCCGAGTGCTATGTGAGACTAAGGGATGAAAATGCGACCCGAGAAGAAACGGTCCCTAAGGAGGACATCGTGTTTGAACACGATAAGGCGCAGGCCATCCTTCTGAAGACCCTGATAGAAGCCAAATATACAAATTCCAAAGTCTCGGCACTGAGCAAGAAACACACCACCTTTCTTGCCACTTCCTCGATCTCATTTCCCTTTACGGAGAAAGCGTTCGACTCTGTCGTCAAGGATGCCGACGAGGGAAAACACTACCCGACTCTGGAAGAATGCCAGCCATTCTCACTGGCACTGCTTACCAGTGAAGGAAAGTGGAAGGATGTCCACCTAACCTTCTCCGTCTCCAAACTAGACGCGGAGATTGCAGGACAGCAGTTTAACAAGAACCTTTCTAAGTTGCCAGACCATCTTCTGAAAAAGGAACAGGAGTCGAAGGAGAGACTTGCGGCCTCTCTCTCTCATCAGAACAGCTTAGAGCTAAGCGCAAGCAAGCATAATGCCCAAGAAATCTTCCTTTTTATAGCTAAATCTCACATGGGTACCCTTGTGAAGGACTTTTATGCGTTCTTTAGGGCGGGGAGAGCTTGCAGAGAGTTTGTCCTGGCTGCAGTGACCATCCAGCACGAACCAAGGAAGTTTATTACCTCGAATATCTGGGGTAAAGACCTCTTTCCACAGGATCTACTCCAAGATGTCATTTGAGGACAGTGACGGAGAACAGGAACCTTCTCAAAATATAAGGTATGTCCTCGAAGAGGAAATCTTCTACGGAAGGAGGTCCCCAAACCAAGAACCCGAGGGCAAGGAGACCGTGAAGACCTGCACAAATCCCCGACATTACCATGACCACAATGCCTCAGACAACCTTCCAGATGGTCCCTCAGCAGCTGGTAACCCCGTCGCCGGTATTCAACCCTACCTTTGAGAGGCAGTCAACTTCCTTTCGCCCCAGGCCACAAAGAAAGATGTTCTAAGAGAAGTTCTCCGAGAGGTAACTTCTCTCGGGGCCGAGGAGGATGTGGTCGCGGAGGCATATCTGCAGGACCCCCTCAAGCAATAAGGGGTTTCAGATAGGGGGCAGACTCCATCATTTTCGGGATCGCTGGACTTTCGATCTCTGGGTGCACAGCCTAATCACGAATGAATCGGGTGGAAATGGAGCAAAATTCCACCCTTTTTTCCAGAATTCTTCCAACACTCCACCCCCTTGTTGGAAGAATATATCTCAGAACTCTTGACCAAGAAGGTGATAAGAAAAGCAGTCTATCCAGTTCTAGGGAACGCTTTTTTGTGTTCCCAAGAAAGACTGACAAACTTAGAGTTATTCTCAACTTCTCTCCACTCAACAAGTTCATCGAGAGCAACAAGTTCCAGATGCTTAATTTGCAACACATAAGGACTCTTCTGCCAAAAGGGGCGTTCAAAGTATCAATAGACATGGCAGATGATTGCTGGTATCTCCGGATGAGTCGCCTTTTCTCCTCCTACCTAGGATTGAAACTAGAGAAAAAGAAGTTTGTCCACAGAGCAATGCCCTTTGCACTGAACACAGCCCCAAGGATATTCACCAAGCTAGCAGATGCAGTCGCCCAACAACAACGCACCAAAATTTTTCAAGTGGTAGCTTTCTTAGATGTCTGGTTGGTATGGGCAGCATCCACGATTACTTTTCTGCAAGCAGCTCAGAAAGTGATCAAGTTTCTGGAAAACTTAGGTTTCAAGATCAACCACCAGAAGTCTCGTCTCACTCCAGCTCAACAGTTCCAGTGGTTGGAATTCCAATGGAACTTGAAGTCACACTACCTCTCCATTCCATCCAAGAAGAGGAGAGAGATAGCGGGATCTGTCAGGAGACTAATCTGTCAAAAGAGGATTTCAAGACACCGACAGGGAAGAGTCTTGGGCTCTCTACAGTTTGCAGCAGTGACAGACCCAGTGCTAAAGGTACGTTAAAAAGATGCGTCAGGAGTCCGGAAGAAATACGCATCGAACGCTCGAAAAGATCAACTAAGGTTGACCCCGGCTTTGTTGTGCACACAATTAAAGCCGTGGTCTACATCCAAGTGTCTAGTGCAGATAATTCCCCTGCAACCACCACAACCATCGGTAGTGATTCATACGGATGCCTCCTTGAAAGGATGGGGAGGTCATTTTCACGACAAGAAGGTGCAAGGGACTCGGTCGCTCTAGTTCAAAACATTTCATATCAACATTGAAGAGACTATCTCCTCACAGATCAACCCTCATCAGGCTGGTCCTGGACAACGAGGTGATAGTAAAGTGTCTAAATCGACAAGGCTCGAGATCACCTCACATCAACCATGTGATGTTAGCCATCTTCTACCTGATGAGGAAGAAGAGATGGCACTTATCAGCAGTTCACATACAATGGATCCGCAATGTGACGGTGGACGCTCTATCCAGGCGAAAGCCCCTAGAGACAAAATGGTCCCTGGATGAAGACTCATTCTCCTTCATCTCGGGAAAAATCCCAGAAATCCAGACCGACCTCTTCGCAACGAGCGACAACAAGAAACTATCTCGTTACGTAGCCCCTTACCTGGACCCTTAAGCAGAAGCGATGGATGCCATGTCTCTAAACTGGAAAAGGTGGAATTATATTTACCTGTTTCCACCAACCAATCTCCTGCTAAAAGTCCTCGGCAAGCTAATATGCTTCAGAGGGTCGGCCGCGGTAGTAGCCCCAAATTGGCCCATGAGCAATTTGTTTCCTCTAGTCCTAGAGTTGAATTTGAAGCTGTTTTCACTTCCAAATCCAGTGCTGTCCCAACCGGTCCAGAAGTCGACTGTCTATGCTTCATCTTCAAGAACAAGCAACTTACATCTCAAGATTCTCTCGCCTTAGCAGTGAGCAAAAGGTTTGGAATCTCAAGAAATGGAGTTGACTTCACTGAAGAGTACATGTCATCCTCTTCTAGGAGACAGTACGAAATATCATGGAAGAAATGGGTGACCTTTGTGAAGGAAAGGAAATCAACAGAAATATCAATAGATTTCTGTCTTGCATTCTTCATATACCTCCACGAGCAAGGCCTGGCCTCTATTACAATTACTTCTTTTAAGTCGGCCCTGGCTAGACCACTTCTGTCTGCTTATGAGGTGGACCACTCAGGTGAAATCTTTAATAAGATTCTGAAAGCATGTGCTAGACTCAAGCCTGTAGCCCCACCAAAGCTCATCACGTGGTGTTTGGATAAAGTCTTGCCCTATGCTTTGAACCTCGATAATGAGAAATGTACTCTGAACGATTTGACACAGAAAGTTATCTTTCTGTTCGCAATAGCCTCAGGCGCTAGAGTTAGTGAAATAGTGGCCTTATCTAGAAATGAAGGCCATATTTAATTACTGGACTCAGGAGAACTGAATTTGTTTCCTCATCCTACCTTTCTTGCTAAGAATGAGCTACCCACCAAGAGTTGGGGTCCTTGGAGAATTGGCCCATTGAAGGAAGATACCTCTCTGTGCCCAGTAGAGTGTCTTAAGGTCTGTCTTCAAAGAACTTTAAACTTCAAAGGAGAACAGCTCTTCAGAGGCTAAACCTCCGGATCGAGCCTATCTTTAAAACAACTGAGAGCGAAGCTCACCTACTTCATTCGCAGGGCGGATCCTGACAGTATACCCGCGGGTTACGATCCGAGGAAAGGACTTTAAGAGACTCCACTCATACACTAGGTGGAAGTCATCCATGGTCTTCTACAAACATTACGCGAAGCAAGTACAAGAGATAAAACACTTTGTGATTAGATATATATCTGACCAATACACAAGTGCCGAGCAAACATTTGCGTTACGGTGTCTTATGCATTTCGTAATATAAGACAAAGTCAGATAGATTTGGTTTTCACATCTTCCACTGAGTGGCATTATTTTGATAATGTATTTTGTATATTTTTTCTACACGAGAAAATATGTGTTTTATGTGTTGTAATGCTGGATCAGATACATACTTTCTTGTAACTACATTTTGATAATCTAGTTCCGTAAAAAAATACTTAACCGTATTTGCATCCTATTACTGCTCCCTCAGTTATAAGCTAATAAAGCATGTTAGAGTGTTTAGGTTCTTGAAGACACAATATTATTTTCTAAAGGAATAATCATGATCTTAGATACTTAAGGTAAGTTAACTGGTTATGTATCAAACTCTACCCTTTTTGTTGCAATGGGAAATAAAAACCTTGAACCCTTATTGTCAACATTGACATTTTGCTGGGGATGGCTTTGGGGGGGGGGGGGGCAGGATGCACTAAGCTTCCTCAAGGTTTGGTAGGCGTGAGAGACCTCTGGATTTTCACATATAGGTTTAGTAGACCATATACTGTAATGAGAATCTAATCAAGGTGGAAGGCACATACACAAACCCACATCTAATAGTAACTTCAATACATTTTTCTAGCATACTTCCATCAGCATGATATGGCCTGAGCCAAAAAAAAAAGGGATTTTGATCAAAGTGAAAAATCTATTTTTGGGTGAGAGGGCCATGTCCTCCTGATGGAACCCACCCTTTTCCTGATCCCTAGCAAAATTACTTTATCTGTGGCCATTTCTGCTTAACGGCAAGAATAGGAATGGCGTCATAGTATTAGTAAGGAAGGGAATCCACCAGGTACCTAGAACAGCACCCCTTCCTTTTACCACTCTTCCCCCTTACATCGATGTGTTAAATCTATTTGGGGTGAAGATTACCAGGTGTCGTATCTAGAATACGTCCCCAGGTATTATACAATATCCTTTACTGGATACTCGTGCCAGGAGTTTGAATCTGGAGACCTTTGGTTTTAATTCAATGGGAGTATCACTGTAGTAAATATCCCTTAAAAGGCTACCTATAGGAGCCCGTAACTTAGGACGACAAGGCCCTTTCACCCAAAAATAGACTTTTCACTTTCATCAAAATCCGTTTTCACGGGAAAATGATTCCATCAACAAAAACACCTTTGTAGGTCAGAATGGCCAAAATCATTTCCTGTGAATCTCGATTGTGATTCTATTCATGTGGATGTACTTCTGGTGGCTTTTCTGTCGATAGAGCTGAAGCTCCTTAAGATAGAACTATGGTTTTATATTATATCAATGCAAGTTATAAACCTTTATAAGGTTCAATACGGCAAAACGTGGGTACCAGCATTTAATAAAAAAATTTAAATATAAAGCTATAAGTTACAGATTGCTAACATATAGAAATGAAAACTAGGGATATTTACTTGATAAAAAAATACATGGTAGAGAGTGCGCCATCTGCTTGTATCGACTGACCTATTTAGAGGTCCAGACCTCAGGGATAGCTCCGTATATATTCCTCAAAACCAGATTTGTCCAGTAATTTACTCATAAAAAAAATAATTAAATAAAAAAAATTACTGATGTCATCTGTTGTTAACTGTCATAATGAATGAGAATTCAGTGATTTGTTTATCAAGAAACTATTCTCTGCATATATAACAACACAATGTGAATACTTCATCAGCATAAATGATAAGAGAATTAATACAATGAAAGTAATTATCAAATACCATCGCTCAACTAAGATTTTTGAGAAATCTATGAATATTTAGAAGGATGTTTGTGATTGTAGTTCCGGTATAGCTGTTCATGTCCAACAAAGATGGTCCAGAACTGTCAACATTTTAATCGAATAGTATATCTTATTATCAGGAAGTAAATTTTGATTGGTTCATATATAAAAGCAAGAGAATATATGAATGTAAAATGTCTTTTAATATCTTACTAAAAAAGCTCACGATTCTAATGAGCGGTCTGATTTTCTGTCTTTCTCATTCAAATAGCTTCGCCGCTGTTATTACTTAGCGGAGAGAAATGAAAACACTGAATTCCTTTAATTTTCCTTCCAATATAATACTCTAAAAAAAATTCCCAGTGTTTATTTTCTTTAATCACAGTTTTAGAAGCAAACATTTCTTGCAGTGGATTAGTTTAATATTGTGACGGTGCCGAGAGAGGGTTGTGAACTCAAAGGCAGGATGCAATCAACTGAGTTATATTGTTATAGAACACTCTCCTTTATATACAAAACCTCAAGGCAACAGGACATAACAAGTTAACAAGACAGACAATGTTACAGAGGAAACAGCAGACATGAATTTTCATGTTCGTTCAGTGCGAGGGAAGAGCGAAGATACAAGCATAATATATGCAAAAGGAATTATGTATAATTGTGTGACACACGGTTGGTACATGGCTCCCCCCTAAAAATGACATACTGTACATGTTGAATAGGGCGCCCTGATCTGGAGAGGCGAACTGTAGGCGGGTCATCTGGCAGAAGATAAGCAGGTTTTAGACGATCAATGGAGACCCAGTCTTCTTTGCCCCGAATGTTTAGTAGGAATCCTTTCGGACTGCGTCGGATCACAAGGAAAGGGCCCATGTAAGGGGGCGTTAGTGGTGGCTTGCTAGTGTTGTTCCGCAGGAAGACGTGCATTGCAGAGTGCAAGTCCGTTGGTATGTGATGCTTCGCTGGGGGCTTGTAAGTCTGGCGGCACGGAGTAAATTTTCCCACGACGTGACGTATGCGCTGGAGATCGTCGGAGGAAGTTGTAGAAGGAAAAAATTCGGCAGGGACGACCAACGGGTCGCCATACACCATTTCAGCTGCCAAGACGTCGAGGGCGTCTTTAGGAGTGGTCCTTAGTCCCAGGAGGACCCAGGGAAGCTGAGTAAACCAGTTGCAATCCTTGCAGCGGGACATCAAAGCTGCTATGAGGGTGCGATGAAAAATTTCAACCATTCCATTGGCAGCGGGGTTGTAGGCCGTTGTCTGATGTAGGGTGATGCCCAGGAGATTCGCTAATGACGTCCACAATTGAGAGGTGGAAGTGGTTCCCCTGTCAGAAGTAATATGCTCAGGGATACTGAATCTTGAAATCCATCCAGAGAGTAAGGCAGATGTACATGAGGCGGACGTTGCAGTTTCCATGGGAATGGCTTCAGGCCAACGAGTAAAGCGGTCGATGACGGTAAACAGGTAACAATGTCCTTGTGATGTGGGTAGGGAGCCTACAACGTCGACGTGAATGTGTGCAAAACGACGCTGAGGTTGAGGAAAGGTGCCCAATCCTGAATCCGTGTGTCGATGTACTTTGGAAGTTTGGCAAGAAGTACAGGCGCGGACCCAATCCTTAGCATCCTTAGAAATGCCGTGCCAAATGAACTTTGCCTTCAGCAGCTGTGCAGTAGAACGGCACGAGGGATGTGAAAGGCCGTGAATGAAATCAAACACCTGTCGGCGCATGGGAGCAGGAATCCAATGTCGCGGTCTACCAGTACTGACGTCACAGAGGAGGGTGGTGTTGGAGTCTTCGAGGGGAAAATCTTCCCAACGGAGGGACGTGCAGGATGTCCTACAAGCTTGATACTCTGGATCCTGTCGTTGGGCTTCAGCCAGGGGGTTGTAATCCAATCCCAGTTGAACGGCAGCCAACGTGTTTCTTGACAGGGCATCGGCAACGGGATTCATTTTCCCAGGGACGTATTAGAGGGTGCAATTGTATTCAGCCACGGCGGAGAGATGTCGGCGTTGACGGGCTGACCAGGCGTCAGACTGTCGAGTGAAGGCGTGCACCAGAGGCATGTGGTCTGTGCGAATGACGAAGGGCGTACCTTCTAAGAAATGGCGAAAGTGACGGACAGCCAAGTGCACCGCCAGCAATTCTCGACCGAAGGTAGAATAACCCGATTCTGCCTTGGACAGTTTTCTGCTGAAGAAGGCCAATAGGCGGGGCGAGCCTTTGACCACCTGCTTGAGTACTGCACCAATAGCGACGTCGCTGGCATCGGTGGAGAGAAGGAGAGGGGCGTGTGGGATAGGAAAAGTGAGAGCCGCAACAGTTGATAGGGCCTTCTTTGCATTGCAGAAGGCTGCTTCTTGAAGGGGACCCCACTTCAGGTCCTTTGGCTTGCCCTTGAGGGAGGCGTAGAGGGGAGCAAGAGTGGCGGCAATGGCTGGCAGAAAACGGTGATAATAGTTGATCATGCCCAAGAATTCCTGCAGAGCTTTGACGGTCGAGAGCGCGGGGAAATTCTGAACGGCTGCTACCTTCTGAGGGAGGGGATGGACTCCTTCAGGAGTGCTACGGTGCCCTAAGAACGACACTTCGTTGGCGCCAAAGGTACACTTGTCGTACCGGACTACAAGGCCATTTTGTTGCAGGCGGTCGAGCACGATGCGCAGGTGAGGGAGGTGTTCCTCTTTTGAGGAGGAGAACACAAGTATGTCGTCCACATAACCTACACAGAAAGGGAGGTCCCCTAAGATGCCATCCATGAGACGTTGAAACGTTGCCCCAGCATTACGAAGGCCAAAACAGGAGTAATTGAAGGTGTATGTACCAAACGGAGTGGTGATGGCGGTCTTGGGGATGTCTTCTGGGTTCATAGGCACCTGATAACACCCCTTCAAGAGGTCGAGCGTAGAGAAAACCTTCGCTTTGTGCAGGTAGGAGGTCATATCGGCAATGTTTGGGAGGGGGTAGTGATCCGGTTCTGTTTGCATGTTCAGGCGCCTGTAATCCCCGCACGGACGGAGGGAGCCGTCTTTCTTCAGAACGATGTGTAAGGGTGACGACCATGGGCTGGAGGCCTTTTGGCAAAGGCCCATTTTCTCCATTTCGGCGAACGTCTGTTTGGCGGCTGCCAATCGTTCCGGTGCCAGACGTCTGAATTTTGCGAAAACTGGGGGTCCCGTCGTCTTGATATGGTGATAAATACCGTGCTTGGCAGGAACCGTGGGCGTTTGGCGAAGTTCTGGACGGAAAACCTCCGGGTACGACGTGAGGAGGTGGGCGTAGGCATCCGTGGGTGCGCTGATGTGGAGAGCGAGGTTAGAGGGGGCGGGTTGAAGAGGTGTCGACAAGTACGAGTCTGCGTTGACCAATCGTCGGTGGGCGACATCGACCAGAAGGTGGAAATGAGAGAGGAAATCCGCTCCGAGGATTGGCATTGTGACGTCAGCAACGAGAAACTTCCAATTGAATTTACCATTTCCGAACGATAATGTGAGGTTCTCGTAACCGTAGGTGTGTATCGCAGATCCGTTGGCAGACCAAGCTTACGTCGGCAGATGTAGACAGACTACGTCTTGCCTTGAAGAGTTTCCTTGGCAAAAGAGAACGACAAGCACCAGTCTACCAAAAATCGCACGCCCGTTCCTGCATCCTGTGAAAAGAAAAGATTAGAAACATGGGAGGCCACCGCCACAAGCGAAGGCGTACTTACACGTTTTTTGGCCACTGACAATCCTTGGCACATTTCTTCGCGGTTGCCCTGAATCTAAAGTGGTAGTAGCAAAACTGCGGCGGATGGGAGGTAGTAAGTGGCTGTAGAAGTCGTTCGTTGGGGCGTGAGCGATTGGTGGGTGGTGGGCGGCTTTGTCGCCGCTTCGGCACGTCACGGGGTAGGCGTATATATCCTACTGCATTCATGTCAGCTTCGATTGACGTTGAATAGGCATCCTCTTCGTCAGGGGTGGAGGCGTTGATGGAGGTCTTAAAGTGGCTGTCCATAAGGGCGTCGGCTTTGGTCATCAAGTCCTTTATGGGTAAACTATCAACATCGGGTATGGCAGCACGTACAGGTTCGGGTAAATGGCGTATATAAAGGGCACAAAGTAGGTTCACCTCACGAGGAGAGCCGTCTGCGGCAGGTTGAAGGCGAGCGATACTGGTCATTTCCCTGAGGGCAAGTGAAGCCCTTTGGTCTCCCAACGGTTATTGCGAGAGCTGAAAAAGCTCTGCTATACGGGCGGCTGGCGACGGCGAGTACTGCTGCAGAAGGTATGTTTTGAGGGAGTCATACGCTATTGGGGTGTCTCCTTGTTCACAAAGCCAGTCGGATATTTCTGGGAAGGTGTCCTCGGGTATCGCCGCGAGAACATAATCCGCTTTGGTGGTTGAGCGAGTCACGCCCCTGATACGAAAGTGGACTTCTGCGCGCTGAAACCAAGCAAACGCCTCTCCGCTAGCGAACAGTGAAAGTTTCAATGGGGCGGCCGCAGCGCCAACTGCTGTAGTAGAGTCCGTCTCCGTCAGAGTACCAACGATGGAGGGGCGAGGGATGTGGGGGTGTAAGACAGTGGGAGCGAGTCGACTTCCGGAGTCACCAATGTGACGGTGCCGAGTGAGGGTTGTGAACTCAAAGGCAGGATGCAATCAACTGAGTTATATTGTTATAGAACACTCTCCTTTATATACAAAACTTCAAGGCAACAAGACATAAGAAGTTAACAAGACAGACAATGTTACAGAGGAAACAGCAGACATGAATTTTCATATTCGTTTAGTGCGAGGGAAGAACGAAGATACAAGCATAATATATGCAAAAGGAATTATGTATAATTGTGTGACACACAGTTGGTACAATATCTAAGTCGGTAGTAATCAAGACTTCCGATTATTGACTAATCTTATATCCTAAAAGAACTATCAGCAGACCGCACTGAACTGCAACGAATTTTAATAAATCAATATTGGCGCTTCCGTTAGTTATATTATAGTCAGATTAATTTAACATCTAGTATATTTGATATGGAAATATCCTAATCTATTTAGAGCAAAGCACAATAACTATAACCTTGCGAGAAAACCAAGCATGTTTACCAATAGATTTCTCTGAACAGCATTTACAAAAAGGATAATTTCAAGTATAGTTTAGGTGTAATTAAAGAATAGTAAACTTTAGAATTATTCTTTTTTCGAAGTTGACTTTTTCCACATTTTCCTTATAGCCTAATATCCTTAAGTTCTAAGAGGTGGTTGTTATGAAACGTAAATAACAGATTATTTTAAAAGTTTCATTTATATGTGTAATTTTCAAAAACATACATGTAATCATTCAATGATCGTATGGTATCTTTTATGATTGTCAAGAATATCATGTTTTACTCCACCAAAAGCTGTTTCCTAATAATAAATATTGGCAGCCAAAAATGTCTACGAGAGTTTTATAATTTACATCAGAAAACAAACTGGTCATAAAAATAAAAGTTAAAAGAGTTTTAGGAAAGAATAATTTTCAGTTATATTAAAATGACTAAAGGGTATTTTTGTCATTAGATCTGGCGATACTGAGTTTGTATGACTTCTACTGAAGGTATTTCAGGATGTCAAAGGTCAACATTAGTTGGCCTTCGTCATTTCAAGTAACTGAATTGCAATAATGTTCCTATGTTTAAAGATAACTTTAGAAAAGTTACTTAAATATATATATTTCCTCTTCTTTTAAACTACCTGTCGTTGCAACACTGGAACAAGGTCTGTTTCTAAATATTGGTGTGCATTTGACTGTTATACTGTTTAAGTTTTCACCTAAAGCAAATATTTAATACAGAAACAGGTGATATTTCAATCGAAAGGAAAGAAAAGGAAATGGCAATTTATGTTTGATTTCAGTTTTAGAAGAAAATATTAATTAACATTCTTCCACCAATCTAAAAACTTGAAAGAGCCATGATCAGGTATAAATATTTTATATTGAAAATATTTTTTTCCTGGAGTTTATTTCATAACTGACTTATACGCCCAAATCACCACACTTTAAAGGCATAAACTGGGTAAGAGTTTGCGAATTGTACCCGGATTGGGAAATTCTGGTGCGTAATGATTATTTTACCAAGCATGGGGACCTTGTTTTGTAACAATTGGAAACACCAATGGGATAGTTTACTTGGAAATAAGATGAGAGAAATAACAAATGGTAAATCTCCTTGGAAGTATAATATAAATCCGTGAAAGAGGGAGACTCTCTTTGTCGTCTTTGCATAGGGCACACTCGGTTGACACACAAGTTTCTGAAGACTGGCCAACACCAGCTATATTTCTGGTTATAGGGCTTTTCTTTTCACACGTAATTACGGATGTTTCATTATTTTTCATTTATGAAAAAATAAATTATCTATTTTGAAAAAAGTAAAGCATTACAAATAATCTATCTATACTCTAAAGACATTTCAGAAAAAGTCTATTACTTGAAAAAACCTCAGAAACATATACGAGTACGTATACACTCACAATCACAGACATAGCCTACAAAGACACATGCTCTCACTAACCCATAAACACAAAAGCTGAACAAAATAAAACAAAACAAGAAATAATTATATTACAAACTGAATTTTTCGGGAATTGTTAGACTTTATATTTTTTATCTTTTCATATGTGTTACAAATTCAGAGCCGAGTAAGATCGACATGAATTTATAAGAAATAGGTAATAAAAATTAATGGAACGAAGTAAAATAAAAAAGAGAGAAACAGGGATTCACAGAAATTGAAAATAATAAGAAAGGAATTTACTTATACTTTTAACTTTATATCGACAGGCATTAATATGATCTGATTTCAATCGATATAAAATATATTCAATCATAATAAGAGTTCATTGAGAGAGAGAGAGAGAGAGAGAGAGAGAGAGAGAGAGAGAGAGAGAGAGAGAGAGAGAGAGAGAGAGAGAGAGAGAGAGTCACTACACTTCAAAATAGCTAAACTCAGCTTATTTCTTTGATAATGCTTTACAATGAACATATGTTCATTTACACAGCGTGTAGGTGCATATGCTACCATTATGCTACGTTTTTGTAGATAAAACTCCCTCAACTGCAGTTCAAAAGGCAAGAAACAATGACAGTAATTAAATGCCTCGATAAATATTAGTTGATTTGATATAATGCCCTGCAATAAAAAAGACACCTTATTGAATTGTCAAATGATGATATTGTTAATGAGTCTGTGGAATCATATGTCACAGAACTTTTTTGATATCATATCATCATCATCGTCATTATCATCTATTCCTACGCATGTTAACAAAAGGGCCTCGGCTAGATCTTGAGGTTTCATATCAGTGCTTCTCGACTCATCATTTCCTACTTCACGTTTAATACTACTTAGTTATGTAGGCTTGAGCTAACAACCCTTCCAGGTCCCTTGTGTAGCCCAGTTGCAAGTTTGGTGAAATAATATCTCTTGGGGAGTGCGAAGAGTATAAACAAAGCATCTTCCTTCACCCCTCACCATGATCGCATCCACATATAGCACTTGAATAATCTTCCCTCTTCTTTCATTTCTAATTCTGTCCTACCATTTATCTCTCAATATTCTTCCCAGGTCTTTGTTCTCAAATCCACAAAATCTGTTGGATATTGCTTCATTGTCATACCACGACTCATGTCCATACAATAATAACGAGATAACTAAACTGATATATCGCCTGATTTTTATACGTTATATAAGACGATTTGATATTCAAAATTTTCTTAACCGACCAATTGGTAGATTTACATTCTTCAATATTTCATTTAACTCAATTTGTAAATATCTGTATTAGATATCCTAATTCCTAAACAAGGACAGCAACATCATTATACTCTTGGTCAGGTAATTTCGTTATCAATCCATTGCAATCCTGCTCTACAATCCCAAACTGTTTTAAACACCAGAATCCACGTGTAGAATAAACAACACAGGTGACAACACATTCCCTTGAAGTACTCTATTGTTCACTGGAAATTAATTTTATAGGACTCCACTAACATTAAGTTTGGATTTGCTATGTTCATGAACAGACTTTAAAAAAATTACATATGCAAGAGAAACTCCGTAGTATCGAAGGGCTTTCTACAAAATTGTCTGTTGCACAATATCAAAGTCTTTTTCATTTTCCACAAATGTCATCAAAATTGGATTTCTGTATTCTCTAAATTGCCGTACCACACTTCTTGAAATAAGAATTTGCTCTATATGTCTTCTAACTTTTCTAAATCCTACTTGTTCATCCCTCAGCTTTTCATTAATATTTCTCTCAAGTATCTTTAGAATGAGCATACCATTTATTTTAATGACAACTGACGTGAGTGTAATGCCTCCGTAATTATTTCAATCAGTCAGATCTCCTTTTTTGGGGGGCCATTTTCTACAGCATTCATAGTTCATATTCATCAGGTTTGGCCTCTTCATGCCACATTTTATCTAATAATCGTGTAAGTTTTCAGGGAGTCTCTTCATTCCGGTCAATATTGTCTCAGCAGTTACTCCATCGCATCCAGGGGCTTTTCATCTCTATTTTTTTAATGATTATGTTGACTTCAAACGCTCTGAATTCATTCATGGGCACATGAAGGTCTTCCTTGCATCCCTTTCGACTTCACTATCAATTCTGGAATGCTTAGCATGCTTTACCTTGTAATTTTCCTTACTTCCTCGAAAACTTTCAACAATCAATTTTTGTCTCTCTCCTTTTTACAGTATCCGAAGTATCATTTGATATCCATGGTTTTCTCCTTGTAACTGCATGTCCCAAAACTTCACTACCAGCTAATTTATATGTTCTCAATATCACACCATTCATCATTAATTGTCTGCTCTTCGTCTCTTAAGGTCTCTAATGCAGCAAATGGATGACTATATTCAGTTTCAAAAGTTTCTCTGTGTTCATCTCCTAGAAGCTTAGTTTTATGAAACCTAGATATTCTATCTGCATTTCGGTTGGGTTCTTTCCGTTTAATTTCAGTATGGCTATGAGGAGCGGGTGATCACTACCAATATATGCACCTTTATAGCTTCTTACATTTTTCAGAGCGCTCCTAGGATGTATTTCCTTTTTTTAACTACCACATAGCGAAGTATAGTTATAATTTTGGATGTCAATGTGCTGTTAAATAGTACCTCCAGTGACAAGATTTTTTTTGTTTTAATATAAATTTGTAAAATGTGTACAATATTTATTTCCAATTTCACGAAGATCCTCAAAACCCATCATATTCTCTATAAAATGAATATTCTTTCCAACTTTAACATTGAGGCCACCAATCAACAGTCTTTGATCTCATCTATTACATTCTGCAGTTTTACATAGGTTTCATCCTTCCTTTCCTAAGGGTGCATTGTAAACTATAATACTCATATTGCACTGTTTTGATTTAAACTTTGAGAGTAACGCTATTCTATTTAAAGCTCTCCAATCTGTTAATACCTTTTCTGCTCTTGGTGTCATCATCATCCCTACCCCTTCTCTTCCAACTACATCTGTTCTTCATGAGTTGTTATATGAATTTCCTTAGTCTAAGATATTTTCCCCAATATCCAGACAATGTGTTTTTGTTAGGTTTAAGTTGCCCAAACTATATTTCAAAAATTCATTCTCTGCTTTATCCTCCCAATCTCATTCATAGTTCTAAGTTTCCTAATACTAATGATAGATTTTAGACTTTTCTTTAGTGTTCATAAACCAAGAGACTTTTAGCGACCTGTTTTGCTTGGGATTGGTGGCCATTCTGTCTTTTTTTCTTTCTCCATATATACATGTACCAAGGCACTTCCTCCAATTTTGGGGGTCGCCGGTATCAAACAAATGAAACAGAAAAGGGGACCTCTCTTCTCTACGTTCTTCCCAGCCTGACAAGGGACTCAACCGAGTTTGGCTGGTACTCCTAGGAGTGCTACAGCCCACCCTCCCACATTATACGCCAGAGATGAATCTTCATAATGCTGATTCCCCTACTGCTCCTACCTCTGCGGTCTTCCAAAGCAACGGAGGAAGCAGCAGAGCCTACAGGAACTGAGTCACAATCGCTCACCATTTATTCTCATTTCTTGCATGCTCTCTTGCCTCTCCCACATCTATCCTCATATCACCCAGAGCTTCCTTCACTCCATCCATCCTCCCAAACCTTGGCCTTCCTCTCGTACTTCTCCTATCAACTCTTGCATTCATCACCTTCTTCTTTAGGAGAGAGCCATTTTCCATTATATTATCATGGCCAAACCACCTTAAAAAATTCATATCCACTCCAGCTGCTAACTCATTTCTTACACCCGTTCTCACCCTCACCACTTTGTTCCTAACTCTATCTACTTGAGATACACAAGCCATACTTCTTAGACACTTCATCTCAAACACGTTCAATTTCTGTCTCTCCGTCATTATCATTCCCCAAAACTCTGATCCATACATCACAGTTGGTACAATCACTTTCTCATACAGAACCCTCTGTACATTCATGCCCAACCCTTTATTATTTACTACTCCCGTAACTGCCCCCACCACTTTTCCTCCTTCATTCACTCTCTGACGTACATCTGCTTCCACTCCACCATTTGGTGCAACAACAGACCCCAAGTACTTAAACTGATCCACCTCCTCAAGTAACTCTGCATTCAACATGACATTCAACCTCACACCACCCTCCCTTCTCGTACATCCCATAACATTACTCTTAGCCACATTAACTCTCTGCTTCCTTCTCTCACACACCCTTCCAAATTCTGTCACTAATCGTCCAAGCTTTTTTTCCGCGTCTGAAACCAGTACAGTATCATCCACAAACAACAACTGATTTACCTCCCATTCATGGTTATTCTTGTCTATCAGTTTCAATCCTCGTCCAAGCACTCGAGCATTCACCTCTTTCACCACTCCATCAACATATAAGTTAAAGAACCACGGCGACATCACACATCCCTGTCTCAGCCCCACTCTCACCGGAAACCAATCGCTCACTTCATTTCCTATCCTAACACATTCTTTGCTACCTCTGTAGAAACTTTTCACTGCTTGCAACAACCTTCCACCAAATCCATATAACCTCATCACATAAATACGCTTTCTCCAGATCCATAAACGCAACATACACCTTCTTACGTTTTGCTAAATATTTCTCGCATATCTGCCTAACTGTAAAAATCTGATTCTTACAACCCCTACCCCTCTAAAACCACCCTGTACTTCTAAGATTGCATTCTCTGTTTTATCCTTCATCCTATTAATCAGTACTCCACCATACAATTTTCCCACCACACTCAACAAACTAATACCCCTGGAATTAAAACACTCATGCACAACTCCCTTACCCTTATATAGTGATACGATACACGCACAAACCCAAACTACTGGTACCATTGACAACATAAAACACATATTAAAACATCTCACCAACCATTCAAGTAGTCACACCCCATTCCTTCAACATCTCAGATCTCACACCATCCATACCAGATGCTTTTCCTACTCTCGTTTCATGTAATGCTCTCTCTCTTGTAATCTCTCACTCCTTCTCATCTCCCATCACCGGCACCTCAACACCGGCAACAGCAATTATATCTGCCTTCCTATTATCATCAACATTCAGTAAACTTTGAAAATATTCCACCCACCTTTTCCTTGCCTCCTCTCCTTTTAATAACCTTCCATTTCCATCTTTCACTGTCTCTTCAATTCTTGAACCTGCCTTCCTTACTCTCTTCTTTTCTATCCTAAACATCTTCATATGAAT
>NC_090753.1:16753276-16755776 GCF_036898095.1 Palaemon carinicauda
TGGTCTTCAGCTGCTGATCCCATTCTTGATATTTTGGACACAAACTTACGGTCTGTTAAGATTCTTATTCCTAATCAAGATATTAATCTCTGGCACCTTCGTAATATTAGTTTATTATGCATATTGCATAAGATTTTGCATAATTCTGATTATCCCTTACATTCAGATCTTCCTGGACAGTTCCATTTTGTATGTAATACTAGGTAGGCAGTTAGCTCTGATAGTCAGGCCTTCTATACCGTAAGGCTCAATACTACACAGTATTTTAGAAGTTTTATTCCAGCTGTGAACAAGTTGTGGAATGATCTTCCTAATCGGTTAGTTGAATCAGTAGAGCTTCAAAAGTTCAAAGTTGCAGGAAAATGTTTTTATGTTGAAGAGCCCGACATAAGTCTTTTTAATAGTTTATATATGACATATCTGTTTTGACGTTACTGTTTTAAGAATAATTTATTGTTATTTTTTTCTCATCGTTTATTTATTTCCTTACTTCCTTTCCTCAGTGATATATTTTTCCCTGTCGGAGCCATTGGGCTCATACCATTTTGCTTTTCCGACAGGGGTTTTAGCTTGGCTAGTAATAATAATAATAATAAAAATAATGATAATAATAATAGTAATATATATATATATATATATATATATATATATATATATATATATATATATATCAATAGTATTGAAGGGTGACATATTTAAAGGTTTAAAGGCTGCTCATGAATGGCAAGGACAAAGGACAGTGACATTGCCCTACCAAGCAGGACAATGCTCTAGAGTCTGACCATATACCCTTATGATCAGCACCCAAAACCCCTCTCGTCCAAAGCTAGGATCAAGGTCGGCCAGGAAATGGCTGCAGATGACTCAGCAGATAGACCTATAGGTCCCTCCAAACACCAAATCCTTTATCAAAAGGTTGGTGAGGTTCCAGCAACCAAAGAAACTTACGAGTCTTAGCGGAACAGTAATCCTTGTCTGGCGTTCACCAGTCAGGGACATTACCACATCGGCCACCACCACATGAATGTATTTCTTTCAGCATTCCTACTTAAGCTACAACCCTAATTAGAAAAGTAGGATGATATATGTCCAAGGGCTCCAGTAGGAAAATAGCTAAGTGAGGAAAGAAATTTAGGAAACAAATAGTATAGCATGCCCAAGAAGACGAGGGGACAGAGACTGTGGAACTACCCTGAAAGGGTGCGCTCATTTTCTATTATTACAGGTTTGCAAAGATCAAATTTACGACAGAAAAAAAAACTGAAACTACTGTCTAATCTTTGCTCAGACAGCATCTATAACGTTTAAAATGCTTAAATAGAATAAGATTACTATCAGATCTTTTCTCACACTGCAATATTTCTCCTTTCCTCATCTACTTCAAGCTTCAGTCCTCTGCCATGTGTACCTGGGTCTTCCAACTTTTCTCGTGCTTGTGGAGATTTTGCCAAATGTCTACGGTTCTCGCCAAACTCATTACATACCTCCAAATCAAGACAAATCCCCCACCCACCCTACCATGTTTGCCAGATCCCGGCGTCCAGCAGCAGATTGCTTAGCAACCCGCAAAAGAAACGTTCGCCAAAATGGAAGAAATGAGCCTCTGCCAAAATGCATCAAGCCCGTGGTCATCACTCTTACACATCATCCAGAGGAAATATGGCTCTCTGCACCCACGTGGCGATTACAGGTGACTGAACATGCAGACAGAACCGGATCGCAGTCCCTTCCCAAATATCGCCGACGTGAACTCCTACTTGCAAAAAGCGAAGGTGTTCTTCTTTCTCGACTTCCTGAAGATTTATTATCAAGTGCCCTTGAACCCAGTAAACAACCCCAAGACTGTCATTAACTACATCTACGGTATATAAACCTTCTTATACTCCTTTTATGGCCTTTTTAATGATGGTTCCAGTTTTCAATGCCTCATGGATAATATGTTAGGGGACCTCCGTGTTTTGTATACGTTACGTGGAGGACATACATGTGTTCTGTTCCTCCGAAGAGGAACACCTTCATATACGCATCGCGGTCGATCATCTGCAACACAACGGCCTTGTATTCTATTGAATCAAGTAGGATTCCGGTGCCAACGGAGTATCATTCGTTGGCACCGAAATCCTATTCTTATGGCACCGCACCGCTCCTGAAGGAGTCAACCACCACCTTAAGAAGGTAGGAGTTGTTCAAAACTTTCCCATGCCGTGGAATGTCGAAGCACTGCAAGAATTCTTGGGCAAGATAAAAAATTATTACCGTTTTCAGCCAGCCATTGCGGCCACTCTAGCCTAGCTTTACACATCCCTCAAGGGCAAGCCAAAAGATCTGAACTCGGGTCCCCTTCAGCGATGCTAGCAGCGTCGTTATTGATGCGTTACTTGAGTGGGTGATCAACGGCTCGCCACGAACATTGGTTTTCTTCCGTAGAAAACAGTTGGGGGCAGAGTCCGGATACTCTTATCTTCAACCATTTATTACTGGTGGTGCATTTAGCTTTCCA
>NC_090753.1:16763276-16768276 GCF_036898095.1 Palaemon carinicauda
GGCCTGGCCGACATTGCCGGCCTGGCCGACATTGCCGGCCTGGCCGACAACCAAGATGGCTGCCGTTAGTCCTGCCGACAGTCATGGACTGTCGGCAGCTGCCGACTTTGCCGGCCGTTGGTTGTCGGCATGATAGCCCCTTTTGCCGGCCTGGCCGACAACCAAGATGGCTGTCGACAATCATGGACCTTCACCAGTTGCCGGCCTGGACGGCAGTGGCGCCCATGACGGCTGTGAGTGGTTAGTCCCTTCTGTCCCCGAGGTTCTCAGTCCTCCCTTGGACTGTAGCTTTGGGTGCTGTTGCCTGTATGCTGTCGGCAGGGCCGGCAACGCAGCGCGCCGACTGTATCAGTACTGTCGGCGGGTTGCTGGCAACAGTACTGTAGCTATATAGAAGCCTGAATGTTACATTCTCCCCTTCTATTAGAACCTCCTTTCGGTAAAAAGGTAGTCTATTAGACTTTTCTTCCTTAATTACTGTATATAGTTACAGGAAAGGATAGCCCTTTTTTCCATACTGTCTCTCTCTCTGTCTCGCTAGGCCTGCAAGGTATGCAGACATATCCTAGCCAGACCGGCAACATGCCGGATATACTGCTGTATAGGTAATACAGATAGCCAGTATATCTCAGTATAGAATATACTGTAGATAGAAAACTACTATATTTCTTATACTTGTGGTTTTTTCCAATATATTTTGGATATCTAATTCGGGCAATTGCTGAGCCTAATCCTATATTGAATGAATATGATTTCTTCAATATCCTGATTAGAAACCAGTTTTAGGATTATCCTGCAATATTAAATATTTCAGGCATGAGTAATACACTCTTAGCCTTCTTCTTTGAGTCTCCCTGATCAGGAAACTCTATGATTTAATATAGAAGGAAGACTACAGCAAATGACCCGAGTAGGATGTTCATTTATATGTCTTTATTTTTCTTTTCCATCTAGTGCTAGATGGACCCTGCTGTCATATGCTGCCCTGTAGGCAGCATAATGATAAGACTGCATGACATAGGTACAGTAGTCGATATGTTGCAATTTACACCTTTGCAATTTAGAAACTACAGTACCATGTTACAGTAGTTTTTCCCTGGGTATCCTCCAGCGAGTGTTCTGCTGATACCGTTTATATATTGAAGGAATAATTTCTTCAATAGTCTGATTTGATATCAGTCATCCTGACCCCACAGTATTAACAATTTTGTGATAGTTAATCGATACTTCTCTACCCCTAAGGGTAAGTAACCCTTGTACTTGGATTTTCTCACAGAGAAAGCTCCATGTAAGTTAATACTGAGGGGAGGTAGCAGCATTTGCTCGCGGAGGTGTATAGGTATGTATCTCCTACTATCCCTTTATAGCTTCTATCCTAAGCTATTCTGTTGTAGATGACATTTACATGTTGATTATTAAGTAATAATCCAATATATACTCATTTGGTTTTCCTTTCTTTACAGATGGAACACCAGATACCTTGTACGGCAGTCCACTGTAGAGCCAAGGGTAAGGACCTTTACGGTCATAATACTTGCAGGTTACATGCCCCCTGCATATTATTTCCGGATCCCTAGATTATTGGAACCCGCAGGGTTGCAATATATGTTGGACATTGTTGTCTGAAGGTTTTGATAATCCCAAATCTACAGAGACTAAGGATGTAGCACAGTATAAATTACGTAACTGGGTGAGAGGCTTCCAAAAGATCTCTCCGGGACCTTTCCTACCTAATGATAGGATGCATAAGCTATTATTTCCAGAGCTAAGTGAGGAAATAGTAGTGCCTCAGGAGTCAACTACGTTCCCTGATGGTGAGAAAACCTATGGGATCGAGGACAAGAAGTGCCCTAAGGTAGAAGAGAAATATGTTGCATCGGACTTTCCTCCGCCTTTGCTGGCTAAAGAGCCATCGATGTCAACATATTCGTCTTCTACCCCTCTTTGGGATAATGTGGTACAATTATGTATCCAACTGAAGAATCAGATAGAGAGCTTTAGTAAACAAAGCCTAAAGCGGGAAGTAAAACACAAGATAGAACCTCGTAAAGCTCCTCTTGTTGCTTCCCACGGGTCAGTTAAACGACCCATGAATCATGACCTTCCTTCATGCTCCTTAACCAATCCCTTGAGGTTTGCGGAGCTGATGTCGATTTCAAATGGCAATCTCTTCATTTCAGAGAAAATAGGTACTGTTCCCTTGGACAAAATCCAATTTTGGCCAAGCTCTGAGGTTTTCCCTAATTGTTGAGTTCGACTGAGGTTCGAACCAAAGACAAGGAAAAGAACGGAACAAAAGGAGGTCATGATTCTTGATCATAAGGCACAGACTATCCTTTCAGATAATCTGAAGAAGGCGGGTTATTCAGAGACGACGGTTTTCTCACTGAATAACATACACTTTTCCTTTCTTGCTCCTGCTTCACTCTCCTTCCCCTTTATGGGGAAGGCATTTACTTCCGTTACCAAAGCTGTAGAGGCGGGTGAGTCATGTCCCACACTCGATGAGTGCAATCCTTTGTCACCGGCTTTTCCCGGACAGGAAAAGGATTGGAAGGAAGTCCATCTGACATTTTCAGTAGGAAAATTAGACAAGGATGTCACAAGCCGACAATTTAATGTATGTCTCCCTAAATTGTCCGATTTGCTCTTGTTTAATGAGCACGAGTCAAAGGAGAGACTGGTGACATCCCTTTCTCTACAAAACTACATAGAGTTATGTTCAACTTACGAGAACACCCCAGACATGCTCATGGTCGTAGCCAAAATGCATATGGCTACATTGGTAAAGGACCTTTACGCCTTTGTGAAGGCTAGGAGAGCATGTAGAGAGTTTGTGTTTGCTGCTGCAACGGTGAAACACGAAACAAGGAAGCTAATATCTTCCAACATTTGGGGTAAAGACCTCTTCCCACAAGAGGTCATTAAGGAAGTAATTAAGAATGCCGCAATGGAAAACATAAGTCTTCCCCAGAAAAGGGGCATTCCCTCAAAGAGAAAATCTTCTGTGGTTGTGGGTCCCCAACCTAAAAAGAAGATCGAAAATACTGGAAATATCTGGGCTGCTCAACAATAGCCCATTATTCTAGTGACCAAGATGCTACAGGCAGATGGTCAAAAGTCTAAACCTACTGGTAGTTCGAAGCATAAAGACGCTTCGGCTAGGAGGAACATTCCCTCAGGATCGCAGGACCTTCGATCCTTCGGTCCAGAGCCTAGTTAAGATGAGCCATTGATGGGGAACAGAAATGTCCCTACTATTATCTCCTTACCTTCTCCTACACTTCAAATCCCTCCTGGAGGAGTATACCTGAGAGCTATAAAGCATACAGGTAGTAAGAAGGCTTCGGCTCATTGAGTCCCAGGGAAGGCTATTTTGTGTTCACAAGAAGGACTCAAGAAGTCTCTGAGTCATTCTGAACCTGTCGCTACTCAACAAGTTCATAATAATCTGCAAGTTCTGAATGTTAATCCTTCTGAACATATGGACCTTGTTCCAACTAAGGGTGTTCGTAGTCTTGTCAGACCTGAAAGGTGTCCTCTTGAACCTTCCAGTCAACCACCCCCCTTCCTCCTGCCTAGGATTCATGTCACGGAGAGTAACATTCATCCTGGAACAGATACATATCAGACTCACAGTCCTAAGTATCTGCATAGTGATGACCCGGTTCCTGGGACATCTCAGATGCAAGATATGCTTCTAGAAGTCTCGACTTTCTCCAGCTCTAGGGTTTCGATGGCTAAAAAACCATCGAAGCCCTCAGTCACATTAGCCCCCTTTTCCCTTGGGAAGTTAAAAGGAACTCGGGAGGTCTGTCAGGAGATGCAACTAATCGATCAGATTCCCAAAATGCCAACAAGGAAAAGTGCTAAACTTTCCCCAGTTCGCAATAGTGACAGACCTAGTGCAAAGTGCACATCGGAAAGATGCGTTAAGAAAACATGCATCAAATGCTTGAAGAGATAAAAAAAGACTGAGATCGGTCCCTCTTTAATTGCTTCTTTAACAAAAGTTAAAACACAAAAGTCCCAGGACTCTGCTGGTCCTTTCGTGGGCGGGAAAGCACCCTCCACACTGATCAGACTCCCTACCTCTGAGCTGGTACACCGAAGCGATATTAAGACGTCACAATCGAACGTCTCATACAGTCTTAGTAATGTTTCCCATCCCTTTCCTAAAGGGATGGCACCTAACAACAGTTCATTTACATTTGATCCACGATGTGACGGTGGATACTCTATCACGGTCCAAGGCGATAGAGTTGGAATGGTCCATGGACGCAGACATATTCCCTCCAAAATGGGAACAAGTCCCGGAACTGCAGTTCGACCTCTTCATCACGAGCGTCTTCAAGAAACTACCTCGCTAAATAGCCCCATACGAGGTTCCTCTAATGGGTCTGATAGACTAGATGAGGCCGGTCCTAGCTCCGATCCTAGGTATATTTCCAAAGGTTCAGAAATTAACTGCCTTCGGTTTATCACAGAGAAGAATACAAGGCTAAGTCTACTATAAGACAATATGAGTCTTCCTGGAAGAAGTGGGTGGAGTTTGTTAAATCAAAAGGACCGAAAGAAATTTCTATGAACTTCTGTCTGTCCTTCTTTGTCCACCTTCATAGCCAGCGGTTGGCGGCCAATACGATAAATACGTGCAAATCGGCCTTGACTAGACCTCTCCTATATGCCTTCCAAGTGGATCTGGCAAATGAAATCTTTAACAAGATTCCGAAAGCATGTGCTAGACTTAGACCTGCAGCACCACCAAAGCCAATCTCTTGGTCTTTGGACAAGGTCTTACATTATGCCTCATCGGTGAACAATGAAGATTGTTCTCTTAAGAACCTAACCCAAAAGGTTATTTTCCTGTTCGCAATAGCCTCTGGGGCTAGAGTTAGTGAAATAGTGGCTCTATCGAGAGATGAGGGCCACATCCAGTTCACAGATTTAGGAGAACTCAATCTCTTCCCTGATCCATCATTTCTCGCTAAAAACGAGCT
>NC_090753.1:16773276-16778276 GCF_036898095.1 Palaemon carinicauda
TCGTGGTGTGACAATAAAACAATATCCAACATATTTTTTTAAGATTGAAGAACAAAGTCCTCCGAAGGGTACTGGGAGATAATTGACAGGGCAGGATGGGAAATGAAATAATAAATCCGATCACTCAATTGCCAAAGGTGGATGAGATCAAGGTGAGAGGTATATGGAGAAGGTTATAGCACACTCTCCGCATTCCCCAGGACACATTAGATTACCAACCTCACAAGGCACCATAAGAGTTGGAAGACCCCGGCCTACATGGGTGAGGACTATGAGAAGTATTTATTTAAAAGCACAAGAGGGAGACGACTGGTGAAATATAACCGAGGCCCTTTTCGTCAATAGGCGTAAGAGGAGGTGATGATGATGATTTATAATGTAAATTGAAGTGTATCTTATTGACCCTAAAAGCACGAGACACCTCGTTTTGAATTCCGCTGCTTCCCTTACCATTCCGGCAGTGAAATAGAATACTTGTGTTTCACAGCCTTTCCACGAAGCATATAAGAGGTGGATTGGGATTCATATTTATTCATTAATGTAAAGCTTTCTCTCATATTTTGAGAGGATACCAAATGGGTCAATGGTTTTTGGAGGTGTCGGAAGTTATAACATTCGTGACTGTTGCGATCCTATGGGCTGAGAGGAAGAAGGCAAAATAGACATGACCGTCTCCCTTCACGCGAGAACCATTTAGCGGCGACACAAATTCTCCGGTACCTCATTGAAAATGAAAACCATATCGGATTTATCATTAACGATAGAAGAAATTACAAAATATTTTATTTATTAGTGTTAGTCTTCTTCGGCAGTGTTATTGGAAAGAAATCCTTAATAGCATTGAGCTCTTACTATTCCTCACGTATAATAACATTCAAATATTTTTGAAATTCTCTGAATCGATTCTGGATATTAATATCATTACTTTTATGCCTTAAAAAAAAGCAACAACAAATGCAGCTGCTTTTAGTCCACTGCAAGACAAAGGTCTCAGACATGTCCTTAATCATTTCTAGAGCTTGACCATTTTCATCACCACGCTGGCCAATTCAGTTTGGTGATGGTGGGTGACTTTAGTCAGACCACTCATATCAAACCAACGAACTATGGATAGCCCTGACTATTACAGCTTTACTGATAATGGTGGTACACAAACCCTTTCACCACGTTAAGATGTCCCCACTCAGAGAAGAATGGACGTAAATCGGATTATATTTATAAATTAAAGGAATCATTGCATTTTTTTTTCTGAAAAACTTCACACATCACATAGTACTCCGTGATAGTAATTTTATAAGGTATCTCCCTTATGTGATAAAGACCCAGTGTCGAGACATATAACTACTCGTTTTTTCCCCGCCCCTTCGGTAGGGAGAGAGGAGAAGCCTTAATCTAGTACGAGGCGTTGTAGTTAGTAAAGGAGGAAGGGTGGGAAATGTTACTCTAGAGTAAGGTATTATTAATAATTGAAAAGAAGGCATATTTTCTTCCTATACAGAAGTGGAATGTATGCTGGGAAGGTTATACAGAAGCCAAAATTCGACGCTATTGAGAACAATTATCTTTTAGTTCGCAAGCAAAACTTGTTCGGATACCTGATTGCAGTACCTTTTGATCCTCCTCTACTAATCGATCGCAAAATACTTCCTTTCCACGACTGAAGGAGACATGCTTTGAATCATAAGCCGACAATCAAATGCCTATCCTCTTGCTTTGGTCTTACTTTAACTCCTTCCTTTAGTATTAAATTATAGTATCCTTAATTCTATGCAACTATAAAATGCACTATTGTTCAATTATCTTTCCCACCCACAGCCAATGATCTTTTGTTAGATTTTTGTTCTGCCCCTAAATTTGAATGCTGGGTACTTTTGGTTACTAAGTTTTATGTAATAATGTTTTATAACATATTTAATTGCTTGCCTAGCGATCTCCTGAACGGAGATTCGAGACCCAGTCATGTTTGATAGTTTTTTGTAGTATCAGCAACCTCAAAATCGTCGTGAACTAGGTCTGTGGGATTTGGGGGATCCTATAGGTTTACCAGCTGAGACATCAGCAGCCATTGCCTTCCCCTAATTGGTCCTAACCAGGGTGGAGAGGTGAATCAGGCGTTGATCATATGGATATAGGGCCACTCTCTATGACTCTGTGCTGTACTTTGCTTCTACTAATCACGAGTGGCCTGTAAACCTTTAAACATTTCTTGCATTTGTAATGCATGGACCAGTTTTGTTTTTTATTCTCGTATTATTCTATTATTGATATTTTTTTTTTGAAATTTATTTATTGATTTTCTTTTTTGTTTTTATTAAATTGTATTAGTCAGAATGAAGTCATTGGATTCATCCGTAAGTTTTAGGGACCTGTGTCACTATTTGCCATCCGGATTTTCTTAATGTTCGTCCTGAATGTTTGAGCCTTTTGAGCAAACTACTAGTTGGATCATGAGCTCTAGAAGTTCCATATCCCTAATAAACCATCCTTTATTATTTGGCCTGATTCATACACTGAACATGCTCCCGTCAATATCTGTAGGGGTGGATCTATTCACTTTTGTATGCATATGCATTCATATTAAATCTGTTTGTGAAATTTTAATACACATATACTCATATTAACAAAATAATTTCTCCTGGCAAATGAACTATACCCGTACATGATAACCGCATCTTTATAGGACAAGATAGAGTATGATAATGTTTTTTCCTATGCGTTCATTTGATACATGAAAGGTATAACCAAAAGTGAAATCTAAATTTTCAGGATGGCAATATTTCTCTGCAACTGTTAATCAAATATTATAGTTCAATATTGCTCCAAACAAATTTATTTTCAATACCTCATATTTACTGAAACAATAAAATTGAGAAAAGGATATGCTTCTTATATATTCAATGAAATTTCTTGAAAAATCATTATATTATAAAAAAAAATGTATAATATTCTCATTCTATTTCATTCGCATTATTATTTACTAATGTTCTTACAATGATCTAAATGTTGAACATGTGGGAAGAACTTTTAATATTCTCCTCACAAACAATTAACATTTAATGAAAATTTAATGTGCCTGTGTACTGTATATCTTCATTCCTATTTAAAATGAGAATGGGGAAGCTCATTATAATCTAATATTTTCTAATTGAGTAATTCATAAATGATCATTCTATTACCCATTTTACCCTCCAACTTCATTCTTCCCCCTCCCCTTCCTTATCCCCCTCTCCATTCCTTCTTCCTCCTCCCCCTGACTTCCCCCTCCTTCCCTTTTCCCCCTACCTCTTCTTTCTCCCCCTCCCCATTCCTTCTTCTTTTTCCCCTTCCATTTCCCTCTCCCCCTCCCTTCTTCCTTCTCCCCTTCTATTTCCCCCTTCCACTTCCTTCTTCCCCCTCCTCCTTCCTTCTCCCCATCCCCCTTCCTTCCTTCTTCCCCCTCCCCCTTGTGTCCCCCTCCTTCCTTCTTCCCCCTCTCTTTTCCCCCCACTCACTTCTTTATCCCCTCTCCCCCTTCCTTCTTCCCCCTCGCCCTTGCGTCCCCCTCCTTCCTTCTTCCCCCTTTCTTTTCCCACCTCCCACTTCTTTCTTTCCCTCCCCATTCCTTCTTCTTCCTCCCTTACTTTTGCCCCTCCACCTTCATTCTTCCCCCTCCCCTTCCTTCTCCCCCTCACCCTTCCTTCTTCCTCCTCCCCCCTTACTTCTCCATCCTTCCTTCTCCCCCCTTCCCCTTCCTTTTTCCCCCTCTCCCTTCCTTCTTCCACCTCCCCCTTCTTTCTCCCACTCCCCATTCCTTCTCCTTTCACCCCTTCCCATTTCCCACTTCCACCTTCATTCCTCCCCTCCCCCTTCCTACTCACCCTCCCCTTCCCTCTTCCTCCTCGCCCTTACTTCCCCCTCCTTCTTTCTTCCCCCTCTCCCTTCCTTCTCCCCCCCCCCTTCTTCCTCCTTCCTTTCCATTCCCGCCCTCATTCTCCCCTTCACCCTTCCTTCTCCCCTCCCCTTCCTTACCCCTCCTTCCTTCTTCCCCATTCCCCTTCCTCCTTCCCCCTTCCCCTAATTTCTCCCCCTCCCATTTCCGTCATCTTTCTCCCCTTCCATTTCCCCCTTCCCTTTCATTCTTCCCCCTCCACTTTCCTTCTTCGCCCTCCCCCTTCTTTTTCCCCTCCCCATTCTTTCTTCTTACTCCCACTTCCATATCCAATTCCCCTTGCCTTCTTCCTCCTCCCCTTCCATTTCCCACGTCCCCCTTCCTTCTTCACCCTCCCCCTTCTTTTCACCCACCCCCTTCCTTCTTCTTTCTCCCCTTCCATTTCCCACCTCCCCTTTCCCTCTTCCTCCTCCCCTTTCCCTCTTCCTCCTCCCCTTCCATTTCCCACGTCCCCCTTCCTTCTTCGCCCTCCCCCTTCTTTTCACCCACCCCGTTCCTTCTTCTTTCTCCCCTTCCATTTCCCACCTCCCCTTTCCCTCTTCCTCCTCCCCTTCCATTTCCCCCTCCCCCTTCATTCTTCCCCCTCCCCCTTCCTTCTCCCCGCTACCCTTCCCTCTTCCTCTTTACCCTTATTTCCCCCTCCTTCCTTTTGCCCCCTCCCCTTCCTTCTTCCCCCTCCCCCTTCTTTCTCACCCTCCCATTTTTTTTCATTCTCCTCTTATATTTCCTCCTCTCCAATCCTTCTTCTTTCTCCCTTCCATTCCCCCCCCCTCCCCCTTCCTTCTTCCTCTTCCCCTTCAATTTCCCCCCTTCCCTTCATTCTTCCCCCTCCTGCTTCCTTTTCCTCCCCCCTTCCTTCTTCCTCCTCCCCCTCACTTCCTCTCCTTCCTTCTTATTCCTACCTCTTCCTTTTATCCCTCCCCCTTCCTTCTTCCTCCTAAACCCATACTCCCCCCCTCCCCCTTCCTTTTTCCCCCTCCCCTCCACCAACTCTTCTCATGAGAAGCTTGTTTAAGCTTTCCACAAATGAATATCTTTTAATGCGGAAGTTTATTTCCACGCCTTTTTCAGG
>NC_090753.1:16783276-16788276 GCF_036898095.1 Palaemon carinicauda
CAGCGTTTCACAAAATATATCTCCATGAAAAAGGAGAAAAAGTAATAATAAAACAAGCAAATTCAAACGAAAATAAGATGCAGCAGTTTTCAGTCCACTGCAGGACAAAATCCTCCGATCACTCACAATAAACCAAGCTACCAATATATGTGTGTCCCCGACTAGCAAACCTTAGCTGATCATGGCGATATGCAAACCCTTTGACGGTGTTGAGGTGTCCATACTCAGAAGGGACAAAGGGAACATTCCCCCTTATATAGCATTGTTTCCAACTATAAAGTAAAATTAAAGCGCCAAAAGTCGATATGTACCATTACTTCGAAATAGGCAATCGGGAAAGTAATTCATGTCGTAATCACGTCGATTACTCATTGGCAGTCCTTTTGGAAACACGAATGATTCATTACATGAAATTAGTAGAGAGAGAAAACTCGTATTAGTACGCTTTAGAGATATTTCAGAAATATTTCTTTTTCAATAATGATTGAAAATTATCTTAATTATTATTATTATTATTATTATTATTATTATTATTATTATTATTATTATCATCATCAGGAGCAGCAGCAGCCGCAGCAGCAGCAGCAGCAGCAGCAGTAGTATTAGTAGTAGTAGTAGTAGTAGTAGTAGCATTTGATGATGATGATGATGATATAGTAATACTTGTAGTCCAAATCTTATTTTGTTTGATTTTTTATTTTTTTTGAATATACACACGAACAAATGCACACATAGCAAGATTTCCTCTTTCTTTCGAGGTGAGTTAATTGCCTTTGTCCGTTCAAGTAGAAAAGGCACTCACCTTAAGGCGGGTACACACATGCGAAACGAACCTTGTATTGTAACCAATTCTTGTAACAAAAACGCAAGTGTGGACGGTTCCTCGAACCCGAACCCCGAACCCGCGAGGTTCGAGGCTCGGTTCGCCCTCCGTCCCGGCAATTGTCGGTTTTTGGGCCCCGAATCAAAGGGAGGTCTCTTTGCATGTTACGCAACGTGTGGACGGGACCTGTATTGCACGCGTATCAACAGAGGTGGCTGAACTTGACACCGACTATGAATAAGGCCGTCCATAGAAGAGTCCTAATATGTGTGTCATTTTTCATAATTTTATGTCCTGCCAGTTTTATAATATTTTCAAAATCTGTTGAAGACATTCTGGTGAAATTTTTGTAGTGGCCAGAAACTTCTTGGAATCTCATGTCAGCGAGTAATTCCCGACCACTGTATTCTACCCTTCTAGTATATAACCTTGATTTCCACCATCTTCTTTTATTTCGCTTCATTTCCGTTAAATAATGTATATAAATATACGCGGCAGCTGCTACTTGCATGGTGGCCATCGTCGGTAAACAACCCGGACAGACTGATGATCGCAGTGGATTTCAATGAAGTTGCGTGCTTAACGCGGTTATGGTTCGTCCTCAACATTTTGACACCTTGTAACCGTATATGCGTAACACAGTTACGCATACAAGGTTCGGTTCGCGTGTGTGTACCCACCTATAGATTATTGGTTGTACAGTGTACTCACGAACCTTTTGTAATAAAGTGGAAAAATCCCATGTTCCGATGTCTAATTATCCGTAGAAAATGGACATATTGGTGTCAGGTGTAAAATTACGTCTGTTTATGCTGTGGGAAAAGTTGTTCTTTATGCCGGTAAAATAAAAGTTCAAGGTGCTTAGATACACATGGACTAACACAACAGACGCTGCTACTGCAGGAGATGAGAACAAAATAGCAGTTGGATATAGTGTTGTCGATGAAGAATATAGACAGGAAATTAGAACGCAAGAATTGGAAAATAAGGTAGATAACTTAGAAGAGTTAGTGAACATATTCTTGGTTGAATGAAAAGAGGAGCGGCACGCAACCACAGCCTATCCGACGTACATGAACGAAGTCCAAATGCTTATAAGTGAAAGTACACATGCACAGCTGAGTGAAGATATGCAAATTGTAGTCTCAAAGTTGCCAGAACTCCAGCGGCCAAATTATGGGAGACTTTGAAGTAGCCACATATGGGTGGTATGAAAGAGAAAAAGCTATTCAAGTAACTAGATTGCTGAAAGATGCTCTGGCAATGGAAGTAATGTGTTGGCCACAAGACAGCTTAAGTAGTTAAACTGAAATGAAACAACGTTTCATCGAAAAGTATGCCTTACCTGATGCGAAGAAGGGGGACAGAAGAGAAAATAACAAACCCAAAATTCAGGAAGGTGAATCTGTTCTTAGTATTGCAACTTGAATTTTTCGTGATTTATATTCGTTTGCTACCCAGAATGAAAATCTCCCAGAAGGTGATATAAAAGCAATTGTCCGTAAACATATTCGCAAATTAGTAAACCCGTACATATATAGTTATTTGATCGATGACAATCGCTCGTTAACAGAAGTAGTGACCGCAATAAAAAAAACATTTTAGACAGTTTGCAAGAAATAAAAATGGCTGGGAATAACTGGCCCGATTCTGAGAAGTTGGCAGTCATGAGAGGCACTCACCAACCCTCAAACTATGAGAGGGGAGAATGCAGTTAGCAGGTGACAAGAGTCTTCAGATGCAGGCAGTGTGTGTGGGAGAGGGGCACCGACAAGTGGAGTGCCCCAACCAAGGATCCCCCTGCTGTTACACTTTTCAGGCATATGGTCATCTATCTCAAGAATGCCCAGCAAAAGATGCCGAAGGCATGCGGGCTTTGCCACACTCACACCAGCCCCCGCCCAACATCCGAGGAAAAGGAAACAGAGGAAGGGGGAGACGAGGAGATCGAAGCCCCCCCGCAGGACATCAGAAGCAGCACCCGAGGCAGCTATGATGACGGACTTGGTAGAGCACACACTGGGACCTCTATCCGTAACCCCGACCTCACCCTCGCAGATCTAGGGAGCAGCGGCGTTGCAGCTGAAGTCATTGGCTCGTGCCCCATATATTGTAATGGCTAGGAATGTTAGCAGTTACGATTGACCTGCCAGATAAATCCATTCGAGCGCTGATCGACACAGGAGCCAGCGTTTCACTGATAGAAAAATGTTTCTCCTCAAACACACTACAGGCAGCGGCAACTGTTGTCCTCGACACGCCAGGAGGAAATAAACTACACATAAACCAAACAGCGATCGTTAACTTAAAGATGGGATCTGTGAAGTTTAAACATGATTTTTTTCTCTTGTTCATCTTGGGAATGCCAGGAATCGAGGCTATTTTAGGAAGAGATGTCATATCGAGTAATAACTAGGCTCTATTGGGGGAAAAGATGCAATAACAGTAAAAGGAGGACGATGCATTTTGCAGATAGAAAGTCATGAGAGAGTAAGTGCTTGTGCGGGCACAGAGAGACATTTAAGTATGGTAACAGGTATACATGAGAGAAGAGAAGTGTTGTCTCCCCAGACACTTACGAGCATATCAATGACCCCATGTCTGTCTCTTCTGGAAGTGACCAAGCTCGTTTTTAAGCCATATGACTATTGGGCTCATGTAATCTTAGAGGGCTTATCTTAAATAAAAGAAAATAGAGCTGATATAACAATAGTTAATTTGTCAAATAAAAGTCTTGTGTTAGTAAGCGATTCTGTGTGTGAATCAGAATTATGTGAAATTGCTAATAATGGGATGTTAGGAGCCCCAACTATAGCCCGCACAGACGAATGCATTCAGAATTTGATAATGCAAGTGCAAAAACTATATCCGTCTTAATATCAACCTGCAGCTAGTGCATTGTCAATAATTATTCCGATGCAATTGCAATTGGAGATGAGCTCCCCGGGAGGATTGATCAATTTCCCTTTAGCTATGAAACTGGGGAGGCGGAGCCCATCAGGTCATGGCATTATAAGGTACCCATTCATTTCCAGGGAGAGATAGGTAGCGAAATTAGTAAATTAAGGGAACAAGGCATAATCGAGGTGAGCGAATCCCCCTGTGCTTCTCCAATTGTATTTCATTTCCTCCGTCACACAATGAAAATTTGCAAAAGGACATCATCGTCAGCCTCAAAGCGTTTTCATTCTCTCTCTCTCTCTCTCTCTCTCTCTCTCTCTCTCTCTCTCTCTCTCTCTCTCTGGAAAATGTCCAGGAAAAAAGTCCTCGGGCGATTTCTCCGAGAATAGACTATGACGCAGTAAGTTTTCGATTTCCCACCGAAAATGGATCTAAGAGATGGAATCGTCTGCAGTCGACAATTGGGTATTACCATCAATTCATAAGAGGTTTCAGAGAGACAGCGAGACCCTTAGAGCTTTGAAGAAACAAAAAGTAATAAATTGGGGAGCGGAAGAAGAAAGGGCCTGTAACCATTTGAAAGCTGCATTAACTAGCAATGAGTTACTCGCATACCCTAGATTTGATCGCCCGTTTTAGTGACAACCAATGTTCTCATGTCTCATTAGCGTGGACATGGGAAAATATATATATATATATATATATATATATATATATATATATATATATATATATATATATATATATATATACATATATACATATAAATATATATATATATATATATATATATATATATATATATATATATATATATATATTATATATATATATATATATATATATATATATATATATATATATATATATTCGTATATATATATATATATATATATATATATATATAGATAAATATATATATATATATATATATATATATATATATATATATATATATTTATATATATGTATATATATATAAATAAATATATATATATATATATATATAAATATATATATATATACATATATATATATATATATATATATATATATAAAGTATATATATATATACATATATATATATATATATATATATATATATATATATATATATATATATATATATATGTATATATATATATACTTTATATATATATATATATATATATATATATATATATATATATATATATATGTATATATATATATATATATATATATATATTCATATATATAAATATACATATATATATATATATATATATATATATAT
>NC_090753.1:16793276-16795776 GCF_036898095.1 Palaemon carinicauda
AGATGTGCATGAGTGTTGTAATTCAAGAAGTATTAGTTTGTTGAGTGTAGTTGGAAAAGTGTATGGTAGAGTAATGATTAATAGGATTAAGGGTAAAACAGAGAATGCAATTTTGGAAGTACAGGGTGGTTTTAGAAGAGGTAGGGGTTTTATGAATCAGATTTTTACAGTTAGGCAGATATGCGAGAAATATTTAGCAAAAGGTAAGGAGTTGTATGTTGCGTTTATGGATCTGGAGAAAGCACATGATAGAGTTGATAGGGAAGCAATGTGGAATGTGATGAGGTTATATGGAGTTGGTGGAAGGTTGTTGCAAGCAGTGAAAAGTTTCTACAAAGGTAGTAAAGCATGTGTTAGAATAGGAAATGAAGTGAGTGATTGGTTTCCGGTGAGAGTGGGGCTGAGACAGGAATGTGTGATGTCGCCGTGGTTGTTTAACTTGTATGTTGATGGAGTGTTGAGAGAGGTGAATGCTCGAGTGCTTGGACGAGGATTAAAACTGGTAGACGAAAATGATCATGAATGGGAGGTAAATCAGTTATTGTTTGCGGATGATACTGTACTGGTATCAGACATAGAAGAGAAGCTTGACCGACTAGTGACAGAATTTGGAAGAGTGTGTGAGAGAAGGAAGTTGAGAGTTAATGTGGGTAAGAGTAAGGTTATGAGATGTACGAGAAGGGAAGGTGGTGCAAGGTTGAATTTCATGTTGAATGGAGAGTTACTTGAGGAGGTGGATCAGTTTAAGTACTTGGGGTCTGTTGTTGCAGCAAATGGTGGAGTGGAAGCAGATGTACGTCAGAGAGTGAATGAAGGATGCAAATTGTTGGGGGCAGTTAAGGGAGTAGTAAAAAATAGAGGGTTGGGCATGAATGTAAAGAGAGTTTTATATGAGAAAGTGATTGTACCAACTTTGATATATGGATCGGAGTTGTGGGGAATGAAAGTGATGGAGAGACAGAAATTGAATGTGTTTGAGATGAAGTGTCTAAGGAGTATGGCTGGTGTATCTCGAGTAGATAGGGTTAGGAACGAAGTGGTGAGGGTGAGAACGGGTGTAAGAAATGAGTAAGCGGCTAGAGTGGATATGAATGTGTTGAGGTGGTTTGGCCATGTTGAGAGAATGGAAAATGGCTGTCTGCTAAAGAAGGTGATGAATGCAAGAGTTGATGGGAGAAGTACAAGAGGAAGGCCAAGGTTCGGGTGGATGGATGGTGTGAAGAAAGCTCTGGGTGATAGGAGGATAGATGTGAGAGAGGCAAGAGAGCGTGCTAGAAATATGAATGAATGGCGAGCGATATATATATAAATAAATACATATATACACTGTATAAATATATATATATATATATATATATATATATATATATATATATATATATATATATATATATATATATATATATATAGATAGATAGATAGATAGATATATATATATATATATATATATATATATATATATATATATATATATATAAATACATATACATACATATATATGTGTATATATATACATGTATATATATAAATATATTCATATGTATATATATATATATATATATATATATATATATATATATATATATATATATATATATATATATATATATATATATATGTATATATAAATACATATGCATACATATATGTATATATATATATATATATATATATATATATATATATATATATATATATATATATATATATATATATATATATATATATATATATATATATATATATATATATATATATATATATATATATATATATATATATATATATATATATATATGTTGTTAAAAGGAGAGGAGGCAAGGAAAAGGTGGGCGGAATATTTTGAAAGTTTACTGAATGTTGAGTATAATTGAGGGATATATATGATTGCTGTTGCAGCTGTTGATGTGCCAATTATGGGAGATGAGAACGAGACTGAGATTATAAAAGAGGAAGGGAGGAGAGCACTAGATGAAACTAGATTAGGAAAAGCATCTGGTATATATCGTGTGAGAGCTGAGATGTTGAAGGAAAGGGTTAAGACTATACTTGAATGGTTGGTGAGATTGTTTAATATGTGTTTTTTTGTTGCCAATGGTACCACTATATTGCTTTTATGTGTGTATCGTACCACTATTTAAGGGTAAATGAGATGTGCATGAGTTTTGTAATTCAAGAGGTATTAGTTTGTTGAGTCTAGTTTGAAAATTGTGTGGTAAAGTACTGATTAATATGATAATGGATAAAACTGAGAATGCCATATTAGAAGTACAGTTTGGTTTTAGAAGAGTTAGGGGTTGTATGACTCAGATTTTTACAGTTAGGCAGATATGCGAGAAATCTTTAGGAAATGGTAAGGAGGTGTATGTTGCGTTTATGAATCTGAAGAAAGCGTATGATAAAGTTGTTTGGGAAGCAATGTGGAGTGTGATGAGGTTATATGGAATTGGTGGAATGTTGCTGTAAGACGTAAAAAGTTTCTACAAAGGTAGCAAAGCAT
>NC_090753.1:16810776-16823276 GCF_036898095.1 Palaemon carinicauda
AATTCTATTCGGGTTGTACTGAATGATATTCAAAGCTAATGAAAATGGACCAAAGCGCGAAACACGTAATTTGTTAAACAGTCCTCAGGGGAAGGAAATTTTATTATCATAGAATTGCAAACATAAGGTCTCTCATGCTAATTCATTTTGATGGGGGTTCAAAATTTTAATATATAGTGTAAAACTTTTAACTTTGGAAACCTTTCGCAGAGTCTTCGGTAGGCACATCCAATACTACAGACACAGACTCGAACACTATCGCTAATGGATCACCTTGCTTACCAATATAAGGTTTCAGACGATTAACATGAAATATTCTACATTTACGACTTGAACCGGGAGCTTCAATTTCATAGTTAACCACTGACAGTTTCCTCAAAACCTTCCAAGGGCTCTTACATCTCGGTTCGAGAAAACTATCCGGCTTCATTCTCAGCTGAGAAACCAACTCCCCAGGTTCAAATGAACCTACCTTTACCTTTTAGTCAAAGTTGTTCTTTTCTTGGACCGTTCCAAATTTTCCCTGGCAAACCTCCAGACACTAACCATTCTGCCCTTCAAGTCTTCCATAAACCTTTTAACATTTATTTCCTCCTTCCAGGTGGATTTGAGCATTTCAAAAACAATTTCCAATGGCCCACGCACTTTGTGCCCAAATACCAACTCGAAGAGTTAGGGTGATTCCTGATAGCAAAGAGGGTAAGAGGGAGGGCTTTGTCCCAGTCACTATCATGATAATAACAATGTTTCTTCAGGACAGACTTGAGTGCTTGGTGGACCCTTTCCACCACCCCTTGATTCTCTGGGTGATAAGGTAGTCTGGTAACGTGCTGAATGGCCAGTTCAGAACATTTACCCCTAAATACCTTAATTCTGAAATTCGTCTCACAGTCAGTCTGAATTACATGAGGGAGACCATAACTAGAAAAGAAATCTTTTAATTTTTCAAAGGCAACTTTGGAAGTAATAGGCCTCATAGGTATAGCATCAGGAAAACGAGAGGCTCTATCCATGATAGTTAGTAAATGTACGTAACCTGTTTTAGTTTTGGATAAGAGACCTACCACATCAATTACTAACTCAGAAAAAGGATCACTTATAGCAGGTATGGAATGCAACAGGGCTATAGGGATCCCCTTATTTGGTTTACCCAAAACATGACAAGTCTTACGTTCTCTGATAAACTGCTTCACACTCAATTTAATTCCAGGCCACCAAAAATACCTAGCCAGGCTATGGAAAGTTTTTAACACACCCAAATGACGTGAAAAAAGTTAGTATGAGCTAACTTCAATTCAGAATTTCTGAGTTGAGAAGGTACCAAAGTCTGTTCCGCCCGTCCAGTTTTATTCAAATTATCAGATGCGGGACGACTAAACGTATATAATAGGACCTTTACAACTCCAAACCTAGGTTTAGTCAGATCCTTAACATATCCCAAATAAAAATTAAATTCATATTTTTGAGCTTTAATAAAAGCAACTCTGTCCCAATCAAGTTTCATATTAACTACATCATTACAACTACTCTCTACTGGCCGGGACCTTAAAACATCTAACTCTACACTACTTAACATTGAGTCATCATTGCTCTCCACATGAAGTAAATTAGCAACTTTTGCTGCGGACTGAGTCATTACAGCCATGGGAATAGCTTTTACTGATAATATAAGGAACAGTTCCCATCCTTCAATATCCAGCATATCATTTCCCAGGATACAATCAATACCCGGGATAAGTAGACTATCCATCACAGCCAACTTAGTGACCCGATCATATCTTGGAAAAGACATGCGGACACTAACCAAAGGAGGTGAAACTACCGAATCCAGAAAACTTTCCAACAATAAAAAATTTCCATTTCCAGTATATTTTCAAAATCCATCTAGAGTCCTTTTCATGACTAACGACCAGGCAGAACCACTGTTCCTAAAAACCTTCACCTGGACAACACGAGAGTCAAAAATCAACTTTCCAGGCCACACATATTTGTTGTACTTGAGTCATGATTGGGGATTAAGAACACTAGGCTTACTACTATTTACTTAACTACTCCTATTTACTGCAGGTCTGGCTACAAGACTACTACTACTAACCTCTTACTTATTATTAACCAAGGCTACAGGACTTTGATTATTGCGCTGTAGGTACATCCTAAGAGTATTACACTAGTTTAAGAAATGCCCAGGCTTGTTGCACCAAAAACAGCTTCCTTTACGGCCTTAGCTTCTATTCCAATTATACCTGTTATTTCCCCCATCTGGGAAGTCTCTATTAGAAAAAAAAAATGGGGGAGGAGACCTCCTTGGACTCTACCCACATCCCTATCACTTGAAAAAGAATTAAAATTAATATTACCATTCTTAGGGATATGGGGAGTTGACGAGGAGTTTTCCCCTCTCCTACCACTTAGGGGAGCAAGATGTTTGATTATTTAAAGTCTTATACATAAAACTACTGCTCCCTGACCGGTGAGTCTATACAAATTTCTCTGCTGAGCGGCACTACTCAATTTCACACTTTATACCTCCTCTAGGTGAATTCTCAACTCCCTGCTAACAGCCTTTTTAAACTCCTCAAGGAGTAAGAGTTCCCGTAACGCAGCGAATGTAACTACCTGGCACCTTTTCTGCCAGTCGTCGAACTGTTCCTCCTTGATGCTCACAAACTCAACGAAAGACTGCGCAGGGTGTTTTGTATAGTTGCAAAACCGGAGGCGGTAGGGCTCAGGGACCAATTCGTAGGACTTTAAAATTGACATTTTTACCTTCTGGTAACCCCGGGATACTCCCTCCTCTAAGGCACTATACACCCTCATTGCCTAGCCCACTAACCTACACTGTATTAAATATAGTCCACATTTCTGAGGGCCAAGACAATAAGGAGGCTACACGCTCAAATACCTTGAAAAACTTTAGGACATCCTTTTTGTCGAACACTGGCACGAATTTTATTGCAGCACCTACATCAAACTGATCTTGGAAGGTATTTTTAGGGGAACTCATCAAATTGGTTCTGCAACCTAGCCATCTCTATATTTAAGTTTGCCATCTCCAACTCATGACGCCTTTCCCACTCGTTTTTCTCAAACTCCGTTTTTTGGAACTCTATGCGATTGCAAATAAGACTGTATTCCTTCTCCTTCTTGGAGTCACCCAACGCATTAACAGGGCCAGATATTTGAAGGGTACAGAATCAGGGGGGCCAAGGACGGATTAGAATACGCATTACCCGGACCCTGGGGAAAATTTGCTGGACCCTCGTAAATGGTACCTACGACAGGAGGATCCTCAAACAGATTTAAACCAGCCCTCACACTTACTTTGTCCTCCACTAAACACTCACTCAAACTCTCCTCACTATCACCAATTACCTCAGTCTCACTTTCTGAATGCTCAGTTTCAGCTAACTCCTGTTTTATTTTATCCCTAACAAATACCAATATCTCTGCTCTGGTGTCCGTCGTCTTCCACGGAAGACCCAACTACTTAGCACACTCAACTAATTGTTTCTCACATAGCAGGGGGAAATACTTAATACAGTCAACTGACCCGAAAAACTCAGCTGGATCAGCAACAAATCCCATCAATTCGTAAAACAAAGAAAAAAATAAGGGGAGAAAGGCAACTCTATAACAAAGAAAAATAAATAGTTGAGAATCCACTCGAGTGTCGCTCCACTGACCAAAATACCGTATACCCTGAGCCTCCTATCCTGTCATGGTAGCCAAATATGTTACGACCCTTGTGTTGCCGTGGTACAAGTTCTTATTGCACGGTAAGAGAGGTCAGTGTTTACAAAAATATCAGGCAGTAAAATGGTCAACGGAAACGAAAACCCTTGGGAAAATTCAACAATATTTATTTTAACAACAATTTTTAGAACAGTCAGCCTGGTAACTATCTAATAATTTGAATTAACAACTTACAACTAACTATCAATAACTAATGCTTAACAAATAACAATTAACATTTAAAAACCCTATACAAGAACATTAATACCTAAAAACCCAAACACCGCGATAGGGCTTAATATTAACAAAATTCCCCAACGGGAAACACCACACACTCAACGAGAGAGAGTCAGATAGCTTAATAACTAAACTCACACAAAACAAAAAATATATACATATTCTCACACTCTTTTAGTCTGGAAGAAATCACCTCCTGCTTCAACCACGGAAGCGACTTTACCAACACTCAGCTACCATAGGGAGTGCAGCTCAGCAGGACTCCTCATCAAAAGGGAGGGAAATAGAGCCCCAACCCGAAAAAAGGTAGGCAATCTCTCCTACCAGGCAACTGCCTCCCTATATACCACCCCAAGATCGAAAGCTCGCGCAGCTAACTATGGCGAGGATTTGTTGACGGTGGTGTCTCTCCAGAGTCCACCTTGAAACCAGAATTCCCACGTCTGGGATGCTGACCGTAGAAAAAAAAACGGGAAAAGCAAGTCACCGCAGGGTGCAGAAAAAAAAGCCGTTAACCGTTGGTGTCGCAATCCTCCAAAAAGCTCACATAAGCCAGCTGCTGAAGTAGGTCCAGGTAACCTCGAGCTTGAACTCTGCCCTTTAGCAATCGAGTTCATCGGATGTAAACACAGGTGTCTCTTCTCACCAAGGACATGAAAAACATAGAAAAGGAACAAGCGTTAAACTAAATACTTATAAGTTTTTAAACGAACAGAGAGGAAGTTAAAACAGCATTTAAAAAAAAAAAAATTAAACTTAATACAAAAGCCTTAGAAACTAAATATTATACTAATTTTACATAAAACAAAATTGCAGTAACAAGGCTGACGAAAATAAAAGCAAAGATTACGTTAGTTCATAATATATATATATATATATATATATATATTTATATATATATATATATATATATATCTATATATATATCTATATATATATATATATATATATATATATATACATATATATATGTATATATATATATATATATATACACATATATGTATATATATATATATATATATACATATATTATTTATTTTAGAATATTATACCATATACATATATATATATATATATATGTATATATATATATATATATATATATATACATATATATATATATATATATATATATATGGTATATATATATATATATAAATATATATATATATATATATATATATATATATATATATATATATATATAACGGATTTTGAGCGAAGCGAAAAATCTATTTTTGGGTGAGATGGCCATGTCGTCCTGATGGAAGTTCCTATAGGGTAGCTTCCTAGGGTATATTACAACTACGGCGATATTCCCAGATAATTTACCTTAAGGTACCAGAATTCTAACTCCTGGAGCGAGTATCCCTCGTGAAAGGGATATCGCGACATATCAGAGGACGTATTCTAGACACGCCACATGGCAATCTACATCCTGGACAGAGATTTCGTCACGTAGGAGGTGATTGGCGAGATACGAATTCGGGAAAGAAAAAGGGGAGCCGCTCCCAAGGCTTCCCTATCCTCCGATTCGTATGCGTGCCTGGCGCCAATCCTGGGGCCATCTGTATTCCTTGTAGCGTACACGAGGTGCTACAGATACTGTATGTAGGGAGGGGTCCTACAGCCCTTTCTTAGAAAGGCAAGGGCGGGTCCATCAGGACGACATGGCCATCTCACCCAAAAATAGATTTTTCGCTTCGCTCAAAATCCGTTTTTTGGGCTCAAGCCATGTCGTCCTGATGGAAGTGTACCAGAGCATTACTGTATCTGTGGATTCTCAGAACGTGCCGTACTCCCCGGAGGTAATTTTTTTCCCGGTCAACTAGACCTAGAGACCTAAGATGTTACCGTTATACATCTTTCCAACTAACTATAAACTATGTTAGAGCTTCCTGCCCCCTACAGGGAAGAGTCCTACTAGACTCTGGAAAAGTCTCGAAGAGTACATATACCTATGTATGAATACCAGGCAAGCTAATATAGTGGTCTCGCCCTATATTAAGTAAAGCATAGTTTGTAAAGAACCACTGCGTCAATATGAAATATCGACCAGTTCTCCGCACAATACTTGTATTGGACAAAGGTTTTATATCCGCATAGGAGGAAAACCAATGCAACATAGCTTGCATAAAGGAACAATTCTATTAGAATTATCCCAGATAAGGTACATAGAATGAATGCTCAATTATACCAATAAATTGACACAGGTGAAGGAGACGCAAGGTTCTCAAGAACCAGATTATTGACAGGCAATAAATAGACAGGTTAACCACAATTATATATATATATATATATATATATATATATATATATATATATATATATATATATATATATATATATATATATATATATATATATATATATATACATAAGAAGAGGATAACCCAAAACTTTAAGCATAAGTATGATAGTAAACAGAGCTTGTTTGTCTGAAAGAAAAAACATTACATGCCACTTTTAAGATACCGAGGTATCAAAGTCATAAAAGCCTGTATTACAAATCAATGACATTAGCGTTAGAAACGCTCGGCACACATGTCTGCACTTATGCTAGGTTCACCTTCGGAAATGGAACAGTCTGGATGGGCAACACAGTGCCCTCACTTAGTTTGTAGTACAGTAGGTAACTACACACTCACCCTGGAATTAATCGTCCCAATTAAGACCACTGTTCCTCGCAGAGTTAAACAGTAGGGTTAACACCGCGACCCACTGCTACCACAGATCTCTTTTAGTTCCTCTACTTGCTTCGCATAGTGGCGAAAGAACACTCTGGAAGACTTCCAGCCAGTGTATGAACGGAGATGTTCAAAATCCATACAATTAAAGAAATTTAAGAATGAGGCAACTTTCCTCGGATCGTGACCTGCGGGTGTATTGTCAGGATCCGCTCTGCGAATAAAATATGTGATTTTCGCTCTGAGTTGATTCAGAGATAAATTTGAGCCTGATGTTTCTCCCCTGAATAGTTGACCACCCTTGAAGTCTGAAGTTCTATGAAGATAGACCTTTAGGCATTCTACTGGACATAGAGATGCATCTTCTTTCAGAGGGCAGATTCTCCAGGGACCCCACCTGTTGGTGGGTAACTCATTCTTGGCGAGAAACGTAGGATCCGGAAACAGGTTCAGTTCTCCCCCATCCAGGAACTGAACACGACCTGCCTCTCTCGAGAGGCTACAATCTCACTAACCCTGGCCCCGGACGCGAGTGCAAAATAGGAAAATAACTTTTTGTGTCAAATCCTTTAACGCACACTCTTCATTGCTCAACAGAGAAGCGAAATGAAGAACTTGTCTAAAGACCATGAAATGGGCTTTGGAGGTGCTGAAGGTCTGAGCCTAGCACAGGCTTTCGGGACTTTATTAAAGATCTCGTTACCTAGGTCGACCTGGAAGGCATATAGAATGGGTCTTGTCAAAGCAGACTTACACGCTGAAATCGTGTTCGCTGCCAACCCTTGACCATGGAGGTGGAGAAGAAAGATAAGCAGAAGTCTGTCAAGATCTCCTGCGGATTCTTCGCCTTGACAAAAGGCCACCCATTTTCTCCAAGATGACTCATATTGCCTTCTAGTAGATTTGCACTTATATTCCTCAAGGAAGTCTATACTGGCTTTCGAAATCCCGAAACGCTTTCTCACCGCTAGGGAGAGAAAATCATGAGCTGCAGGGTCCGGGTTTTCTGTAATGAAGCGCAGACAGTTGACTTCTGGACTCGCTGGGTCAGAACTGGATCTGGTAGTGGTACAAACTTCAGCTACAGTTCCAATGCCAGGAGGAACCACACGCTGTTCGGCCACTTGTGGGCCACTATTGCCGCTACCCTTTGAAGGATCTCAGTTTGTTGAGGACCCTCAACAGAAGGTTGTGAGGAGGGAACAGATAAATCTTGGACCAAATGTTCCAGTCGAGGGACATCGCGTCCACTGCTTCCGCTAAGGGGTCCTCGTACGGGGACACGTACAGGGGCAACTTCTTGTTGTCTTTCGTCGCAAAGAGGTCTATCTGCAGTTCTGGGACTGATTCAGAATGAAGGAGAATGATCCTGCATCTAAGGACCATTCTGACTCTATCGGTGTGAACCTGGATAGAGCGTCTGCTGTCACATTGCGGACTCCTTGAAGGTGAACTGCCGACAGGTACCACTTCTTCTTTTCCGCCAATCGGAAGACGGCCAACATCACCTGGTTGAGAGGTGGTGACCTCGATCCTTGTCGATTCAAGTATCTCACAACTACCTCGCTGTCTATCACCACCTTATGTGGATCGAGTGACGCGGGGAGACTTTCTTTAAGGTAAGGAGCACTGCCCTAGCTTCTAGAAAGTTTTATGTGAAAGGTCTTGAATAGCTTGGACCAAGTCCCCTGGACTTTTTTCCGATGAGAGTGACCTCCCCATCCCTCCTTCGAGGCGTCTGAGTGAATCGTCACCGACGGGGGAGGTGGCTGAAGAAGAACCGACTTCTTTAGATGTCTGGCTTGGGACCAAGGCCTGAGAAGAGTACTTAGCCGAAGCGGCTGGTCTTCTCAGATCTCTTCACGCGTTTGATGCATAACTTCTCCAAACTCCGATTGCATCCTTTAGCTGTGCTCTTAACACTGGGTCTGTCACCGAAGCAAACTGGAGAGAGCGCAGTACTCTCTCCTGCTCGTGTCTTGATATCCTTTCGGAATCTTGAAGTCTCTTGACAGAACCCGCTATCTCCTTCCTTTTCTTCGCCGGGGTGGAGAAACGGTGTGACAAAAGGTCCCAGTGGATTCCCAGCCACTGGAACTTTTGAGATGGAGAAAGTCGAGACTTTTTCTGTTGATCTTGAAGCCTAGGTACTGTAGGAACTGGATCACTTGACTGGAAGCTTGCAAGCATTCTGTCTCGGATGCTGCCCACACCAACCAGTCGTCCAGGTAGGCTACTACCTGAATTCCCTTTAGGCGTAATTGTTTGAGAGCTACGCTTGCAAGCTTCGTAAAAATCCTTGGGGCTATGTTTAGCCCGAATGGCATGGCTCCGAATGTGTATAGTCTTCGTTGTAGCCTGAACCCTAGGTAGGGGGAGAGTCGATGGCTAATTGGAATGTGCCAATAGGCGTCTGACAAGTCTATAGAGACGGAATATGCCCTCTTGGGCAGTAAGGTCCTTATGTGTTGCAGTGTTAGCATTTTGAATTTGCAATTCACTATGAACTTGTTGAGTGGCGACAAGTCCAGAATGACTCTGAGCTTTTCCGAGTCTTTCTTGGGAACACAAAACAGCCTCCCTTAGAAATTGATGGGCTTCACCCTTCGGATCACCTTTTTTCTCCAACAGTTCTTGAACGTACTCCTCCATAACGGGGGTGGAGTGTTGGAAAAACCGAAGGCACGGGGGTGGAGTGCTGTACCAGCTCCCGCCCAGTCCATTCTTGAGTAGGCTGTGGGCCCAGGGATCGAAGGTCCACCGATCCCGAAATTTCAGAAGTCTCCCTCCTACCGGTATCACCTCACTTGGACTGCCGTTCTGAGGTCTTGCCTTCCTGACCACGACAACCCCTGAATCCCCTTCCCCTTGAGGGGCGTCTAGACAAGCCTCTGGCTGCTCCTCTAGGCTTTGCTCGAAAGGAAGTAGACTGCCCTTCGAACGCTGGGGTGAATGCCGTGGACTGTGTCGACACGGCCTGCGGTACCCACTGAAAGGTGGTCGGGGTTTGTGCCACGATCTGGGGCACTGGGGGCAATGGCAATTGCAGTTGCTGTTGCTGTCTAAGAGGCTTGGCTGGCCGAGACGGTAGCCTAGTCCTCATAGTCTTCCTCTTTGGTTGAGGACCCTCATCCGGGGAAGACTTTCTTTTGATAGCCAGGCCCCACTTCTGGAGAAGGTTTCTATTCTCCAAGGCGGCCTTATCAACAACTTCTTTGACCAAGTCGGTAGGGAAAAGGTCTTTTCCCCAAATGTTGGAGGAGATTAGTTTCTTTGGCTCGTGCCTCACCGTAGCGGAGGTAAACACGAACTCCCTACAAGCTCTCCTTGCCTTGACGAAGCCATAAAAATCCTTCGTCACTGTGGCCAGATGAGGCTTGGCCACTACCATGAACATTTCATGGACCTTGGGGTCACTTGCCATCGTCTCGAGAGTAGTCTGAAGAGACATTGAGGAAGTCAGTCTTTCTTTTGTATCGAACTCACTTCGCAAAAGAAAGTCAGACAGCTTAGGGAGGTCCTTGCCGAACTGACGTCCGGCAATATCAGCCTCCAACTTTCCCACTGAGAACGTAAGATGGACGTCCTTCCAGTCTTTGTGGTCCATAGGCAGGGCCAGCGACAAGGGTTTACACTCCTCTAGGGAGGGGCAAGACTTGCCGGCCTCGACTGCTTTTAGTACAGCCAGAAACCCTTTCTGTAAAAAGGGGAAGGCTCTAGTAGGCGAGGACACAAAGGAAGGGAGCTTCCTATTCAATGCGGCTACCTTTGAGTTAGAGAAGCCCCTCTCTTTCATCGAGGATGAAAGTAGAGCTTGAGCCTTAGCATGGTCCATCACTATGACCTCCTTCGGCTCTGTCTCCTCCTTTGAAGCTGGTTCCTTCCTCAGCCGGACATAACAGTCCGGATATGATGCCTTGCTGGGCCAGAATTCCACCTCCTCCAGGGGAACTAAGCCCAGCTTATCCGAGATGACGATCTTTCCAGTCGTCATCGGCATGTGCTCAGCATACCTCCATGGGTTAGCATCTGAGCACAAGGGAAGGTCTTTCACATTGAGCTTTTTCTGGGGCCCATGTGATTCTGCAAGGCACTGCATTCGCAGTTCCATTGCAGCCGCCTTCTCCTGATTCTCCTTCTGCATTTGTTGGATCATTCCAACAATAGAAGAGAGGGCCTGTCCCAGCTCTACTGGGAGACCGGCCGATGTAGAGGGAATAGGCTCCGGAATCTGAACCGGAGTAGCCGACACCTCGTCGATGTCTACCTGTACAACGTCTGGGGCTTGAACTTCATCCTGGGCTTCTGCCAGGAGGTCTTCCTCCTGACACCCGTCCACATCAGATATCCTGTCATCTAACTGGATGTCTTGCATCGCGACCGCGACTTCAGCATCCACCTGGATCTGAACTTAGGGGATCTCCTCTTGAGGCTGGGGAATCACTGCATCAGCTGATGCCTTAGGGAAAAGATACGCCCTCATCTTCTCACTTGGAAGATAAGGGCCAGAAGTGTTCTTTTGGAAGCCCCTTACCCAGGTACGAAGCTTCTTCCTAGCTATTTAAAGGTCTCAGTAATCAGGTTAGTGCACACAGTACATACCTGAGGGTCCCAATATCGGAGATCATCCTTGGAGACAGCGTATGCTGCGTGTCTCCTAGAAAACTCATGTCCGCAGAGGTTCTTGCTGCTGACATTGCAGAAAGCACTTCCCCACTTCGGAGTGTCCTTCTGTAAAGAGAAGAAATTTCCATGAGTATCAAGTGAACTATGTATCACTGGATATGCATAGTATAGCATAACAATTCAGAAAGGAAAGACACACACTTGTGTTTCCCTCACAACCCATTGTTGCAGCCTTCCAAATAATAAAATCAAAATGGTTTATCTCTTCTAGAGCAACCAATGCAAGGTTTCCAGAGGAAACAGGTGGAGCTCACACCTAAGCAATGATTTTAAAATCCTGGATAATAGACAGGAAAGAACTCAGCTTCCTATCTGTAGGGCAACAGCAAAGGGATGTGCAAGAAAAAACAATAGTGTTAGAAGACACAGTGCTGTACCAAAACCCTTACCATAGTTTTCTTCTTACTGTATATGTTATACTGAAGAATACTAGTACAGTATAGGGGGATGTGTGCCGGCCTGCCTTTGCCGGCCGGCACACACCACAACTAGCTTTAAAGTATACTACTTAATGCATGTGCCGGTCGGCAGCAACTGCCGGCCGGTAACAGCCAATGTTGGCCGGCAATGGCTGCCAGACAACAACTACACAAGGCAGTACCCAGCTGCCGGCCACACTCTTGGTGACCGGCAGACAAGGGCTGACATAAGCCGGCCGGCAAAGGTACAAGACCGATGCCAGCCGGCAGCAAAAGAACCAGAGGACTACACCTGCCCGGCTGCCGGCCTCATAGGCCGGCAGCCGGGTCAGGTACAGCACTAGAAGAAAAATAGAATGGATGCCGGGATAAGAGTGTACACAACCTCCAAGCCCGGCAACCGAAAGAGTGCATATAAGGAAGGGGAGAAACTAATTCAGGCTTCCTGACCAATGCCGTCTGGCTCTGCCGGCAGGCATGGATGAGGGACCAAGAGAGGTCCGGGCAGCACTCGAAAACATAAGACCCTTGCCGGCCAGCAGCTCTGCCGGCCGGCAAGGGGCTGAGTCAATTCCACATCCTAACCTATACTAGGTCCAGATGTAGAACGACGTACAGTACAGTAAGACCCCTGCCGGCCAGCAGCTCTGCCGGCCGGCAAGGGGCTGAGTCAATTCCACATCCTAACCTATACTAGGTCCAGATGTAGAACGACGTACAGTACAGTAATGGCTCG
>NC_090753.1:16828276-16838276 GCF_036898095.1 Palaemon carinicauda
GCCATCATCATTCAAGTTTTTCTTCAACTTCTTTCGTGGTGAGTACAGTAACAATCTTTATTTTTTACTTTAATATTCTTACTGTACATTCTAAAACTGTATTTGTGCCTGTTTTATAGTTTAGTACTGTACGTACTGTATGCATTAAGTTAAAGGGAAGGTTTTAAAAGTCTACATGTTGTAACCTATCATATTTTTTTTTGTTTAAAATTTACATTTACGTACGTAAAACAATCTCTCTCTCTCTCTCTCTCTCTCTCTCTCTCTCTCTCTCTCTCTCTCTCTCTCTCTCTCTCTCGTAAATTGTTTTCCTGCTTTGCTACGTACAATACTGTATAAATTATATTTGTAAGGTAACATATTTTGTAAATGCTTTTACTGTAAATACTGTATGTACTGTATCATTATTTATCACTATCATCATGCGCGTTAAATGCCTTGTTTGTTCTGAGCGTGGTTGTTTACTGAGCGTACAGTACTTTATGACGCCGTCGTTTCAGGCGGCGTCATAAAGAAAAACATTTCATTTGGAAGTCCTAAGAAAAATACGTAAACTAAAACATTGGTAATAAAAAAATCAACATACAGTACTGTATAATCAATATAATCGATGCAAAAACTAACCTATACATATATGTGTACACTAAATGAGTTTGTTTCTTCATTATGATCAGAGATGAACGTAAACAAAACATTGGTTGCCATTTTTTATCGTGCTTTTTAGGTGTTTAGGAAACGCATGATATAAAATCGCCTTTAATATTTGTGCCTGTTTTAGTTTAGGGTGCTGTAGTACATGCATTAAGTGTTCATCACATTAAAGGGTGGTTTGTTAACAGTACTACGTACAAGGGAAGGTTTTAAAAGTCCGAATATACATGTTAAATAAATAGGTAAATATGATGTCACTACTTCGCGGATTTTCACCTATCGCGCCCGCGTCTGGAACCTATCTACCGCGATAAACGAGGGTTCACTGTATATATATATATATATATATATATATATATATATATATATATATATATATATATATATATATATATATATATGTGTGTGTGTGTGTGTGTGTGTGTGTATATATATATATATATATATATATATATATATATATATATATATATATATATATATATATATATATATATATATATATATATATATATATATATATATATATATATATATATACTTTGTCTGCATCTTTTCCCACTCTTATTTGTGGCGATGTTTCTGGTCAGCGTCCTCCATCTACCTCTGTCCCACATTTTATCATCGGTGAATCCCTTTGATATAAGGTCATTCTTGATACATTCCATCCACATTCGCTGTGATCTCCCTCTCCTTCTTCTTCCCTGTACCTGCATTTCCATCATTCTCCTCCCAATATACTGTCCATCTCTTCTAATGACATGACCATAACACCTCGGTATTCTTTCTTGGATCTTTTCTGATAGTTCTCTAACTTTTGTGGTACCCCTTATTACCTTATTCCGTATCTTATCTCTTCTTGTCACCCCAAACATCCATCAAAACTTTGTCATCTATGCCAAATCCAGTTTCTTCACTTCTGTCTTCCTTATTGCCCCTTCTCTGCTCCATACATCTTTGCCGGTCTCACAACTGTCCTCTGTAGCTTACCTTTCAACTTAACACCTATTTATTTGTCGCATAATACTCCCCACATTTTTTTCCAAATAATCCATCCTGCTTTTATTCTGTGGTTTAATTCTGCCCCCATATAACCATCTTTTGCAACCGTTGATCCTAAATATTTGAAATTTTTAACTCATTTCGATCTTTATCCTTGTAAATTAGCTTCCCCATTCTTCCCATTTTTCAATCTCAAATAGTCTTTTTTTTCTGCTGATCTTCAATCCTCCACTACTCCAGTTTCTCTTTTACTACCTTTCGCCTATTGTTACGCAGTTCAACATCATTAGCATAAAGCATACATTAATGTGACTGATCTCTAATACCTTGGGTTAATACATCCATGACCAGATCAAATAGGTAAGGGCTCAATGCACACCCCTTATATAGTCCTACATTTACTGAGAATCTTTCTGATAGGCCGAAACTGCTCTTAACATTTGCCTATGACCCCCTCCCCCCCTTGCATATCTAGAGTGATTTTTACGTATTTTTCAGGGACTCCCTTTTATATCATGCATCTCCACTCTTCCTGACGTGGTACTCGATCGTATGCCTTTTGCAGGTCAATGAACACCATATGTAATCATTTTTGTTTCTCCCAAGGCTTTTCTATAATCAGCCACAAAGCAAATATTGCATCTACAGTCCATCTTCCAGGTATGAATCCAAGTTATTCCTCACCATTTGCGTTTTTTCTCTGAGTTCCTTCTACACACACACACACACATATATATATATATATATATATATATATATATATATATATATATATATATATATATATATATATATATAATATCGCCAGGCGATATTAATATATATATATATATATATATATATATATATATATATATATATATATATATATATATATATATTAATATCGCCAGGCGATATTAATCTGTTCCAGAGTTGGTATCGTATTTTGAAAATGTCGTATGGCGGGTAATAGAATAGCTAATGCGTGAAAAAACCCTAGTAAAAAAAATTGAAAATTTGTATGTAACAAAATACAATACAGTAGTATAGTAAGCACTGTACTACAGTATATTTATATATAATATACATGTACTGTACAGTGTATAATTAAATAACATGTACAGGATAGATAAAAATTATATACTGTACAGTACTGTAAAGGAAGAATTAAATCTTATTTCCCTTTGGAGTGATGTGACTTGAGCTGGTAGTGGGTGGAGGCAGAGGGGGGAGGAGACGGTAGATATAAAAACGTATCAATGCTAATTATGTTAAGTACACTTAATTATAAATTTATTCTTACTATTAAACACTTTTTTATTATTTTTGTCCTTTGATTTTTTTTATTTACTCTTTTTTAGCTTTTTAGATAGAATCACTATTATCGTCTTTACTTTCTGACACTTCTCTTTTGGATAAATTCTATCCAAAGAAGCCTGTTTCTGACGATTCCTCAACATATTCCTAAAATGACTCATACACTTATCATTAACACTGCACAAGACGACTTGTTTGAAGTTTTTCTGGATGATTCTTTTCAATGAAACTCGTAAGGTTTTCATACCAACCGATAGATTCCCTTATTTTTGTCGATGTCTTCACCACCACTAGAGCTGTGCTCTTCTTGAATGGTCGTCAAATGCATTGCCTCCAACTCCTTTAAGTCTTCAGTCGTAAGTTCCTCCTTGTGCTCCTCAATAAGGTTATGGACGTCAGCCTCATCGACAATAAGCCCCATGGACCTCCCGATTGAAATTATTTCCTCAACATCATCCTCAGGGGCAAGATCACCAACGGTCTCGTCTTCGGTTGAGGGATCGAAACCTTCAAAGTCTCGTTCTGCTACAACAGCTGGCCACAGTTTCTTCCATGAGGAGTTCAAGGTGCGCCGTTAAACCAATTTCCAAGCTGCGTCGATCATCTTCAGGCATTGGAAGATGTCAAAATGCCCCTTCCAAATTCACGGAGGGTGATTGAGTGCTTTCAGTCACTTTGAAGCATCTTCTGAACAGATGCTTTGTGTAAAGCTTCTTCAAGTTGGCAATCACTTGCTGGTCCATAGGCTGGAGGAGAGGGGTGGTGTTTGGTGGCAGATAGAGAACCTTAATGAAGGAGAAGTCAGGATGAATGATGTCCTCGAGGCCAGGAGGGTGAACAGGGGCATTGTCCAGCCCCAGGAGACATTTCAGAGGAAGATCGTTCTCTTCTGAATAGTTCTTGACAGCAGGACCGAAGCAGACGTTTATCCACTCAATAAATATGGTCCTCGTGACCCAGACCTTAGCAGTAGACTTCCAAAATACCGAGGGCTTCTCCTTCGTGATATTTTTTGCCTTGAAGGCCCAAGGATTTTCTGAGTGGTATAACAGTAGGGGCTCAATTTTAAAGTCCCCACTGGCATTTTCACAAAATGCGAGCGTAAGTCTGTCCTTCATTGGTTTATGGCCAGGAAGTTTTCTTTCTTCAGCTGTGATATATGTACGGCGGGACATTTTCTTCCAGAGAAGGCCAGTTTCATTGCAGTTAAAAACTTGCTGAGGAATGTAGCCTTCTCTGGAAATTATGTTCTAAAACTTCTTGAGGAATTCTTCTGCCTAAACCAATCAAACCACCCATAAGAAGCCTTGAACTCTTGTGGGGCTTGCTGCGACGTTCATTCACCTCCGCCGTCTCTCTGGGCTTCCACGAGATCGGCAAAGATGGCGCTCGCCTTGTGCGAAATTACTGATTGCATGAGTGTATCACCAGCGATTTCCTTCTCTTTAATCCACAGAAGAAGGAGTCTCTCCATCTCATCGTTGATTGAGGTCCTTCCACTGGCAAGGACAGTCATGCCTTTAGAAGACTTACTTGCTTTAATGGCTTCCTTATTCTTAATAATTGAACCAATCGTAGATTGGTTACGGCTGTACGTACTACCGAGGGTAACCATGAGCATGCCTTCTTCCTATTTCTTTATGATCTCAAGGATTGTTTCAATAGTTATTATCTTCTTACTTCTGTCTTTAACATCACTAGCAATCTTGGGACCCATGACTAACGAATTAAAGTTAGAATTAAGCACAAAAATGCACAAAGAATATGATATTGCAAGCACTCACAAGAGATCAAGTTTTTACGAAATGCACACGATATTCTGAACTGAGCATGCGTATGACAAAGAGAGAGAGAGAGGAAGCATCTCTCTCAGGCATTGCAGGAGGATTTTCTGCCAATAGCGTATCGGCATCTTAGTGATGCTGTGACGCCTACAAATAGCAGTCCAGCTTCTTAATGATGTGTGCAGTGATCTATGAGTGTGGTAAGCTACTGACTCACACAGCCGTACGCGTAAAAACCGCCAAATTTGAGTTTCGGAATTTGATGACGTAAGGTGGGGAAAATGTCATGAGGAGGGACGAAAAAAAAATGTATTCCACACCGTAACGTTAAAAAAACGTGAGCTGGGTACAACGTATGCCGGGGGTCTACTGTATATATATATATATATATATATATATATATATATATATATATATATATATATATATATATATATATATATATATATGTATATATATACTGTATATGTATATATACATGTATATATATATATATATATATATATATATATATATATATATATATATATATATATATTATATATATATGAATATATATATATATATATATATATATATATATATACATATATATATATATATATATATATATATATATATATATATATATATGTATATATATATATATATATATATATATATATATATATATATATATATATATATATATATATATATATGCATATTTATCTATTTATACAGACACATCTATATGCATACGTACATATATATATATATATATATATATATATATATATATATATATATACATATATATATATATATATATATATATATATATATATATATATATATATGTATATATATATATATGTATACGTATATATATATATATATATATATATATATATATATATATATATATATATATATATATATATATATATATATATATATATATATACAGTGTTCACCTTCTCATGGATTTTGTAATGCGTAGAACAGCTGGATATGGTGTAGAAGGATTGAACTGGTTTGGTAATAGGATGTTAGCTGACCTAGTGTATCCTGATGACGCTGATATCATAAGCAGAACACCACAGGATGTGCAATGCTCGCTTACCAGAATGTAGGAAATATCACAGGAGGCTGGGCTGAAGATAGATAGAAAAAAAGACAGAAATGAAAGAGAACTGAATGTGCAATTACAGATGAAATATCATTGGAAGGAGAAAGGATTAGTGACAGAATCATTTAGATACTTAGGATCAATGATCTCTTTTATACGTTTTTTTTATAATCATGAAGATTGAAAAAAGCAAAGCAAACAATGGCTACAGTAAATAATATTTGGAAAGCAATTTGCATGAAATTACACACAAACATCAAGCTATATATCAGTTCTGTGAGATCATTGTCACTGTATTGGCATGAATCGTGGTATGACAATGAAACCATATCCAACAGATTTTGTAGATTTGAGAACAAAACCCTCAGAAGAACATTGGGAGTTGAATGACAGGACAGGATTAGAACTGTAAATATAAAAGAGATTATTCGAGTGCCATATGTAGATGAAATTATGGTGAGTGGCAGATGGAGTTACTCCTCAAGAGAGATTGGTTAACCAGACTTTCAACCGGGCTCCTCAAGGCACTAGAAGAGTTGGAAGACCCGAACCTCCATGGCTGAGGACTGTGAAGCGTGGGTTAGGAGATTACAAGTGGAGAAGTATATATATATATATATATATATATATATATATATATATATATATATATATATATATATATATATATTTGTGTATGTATATATATATATATATATATATATATATATATATATTTAAATATATATATATATATATATATATATATATATATATATATATATATATATATATATATATATATATATATATATATATATATATATATATATATATATATATATATATATATATATATATATATATATATCATCATCAAAACCATTTCCTCATACGCCTACTGACGCAAAGGGACTCAATTACATTTCACCATCTTGGGCTTTTAATTCATTACTTCTCTATTCATCCTCTCAAACTTGACGCTTCATAGTCCTCAGCAAAGTAGTCCTAGTTCTTCTAACTCTTATAGTACCTTACGACGACCAGTTAAATGTTTGGAAACTAATCTCTTTTCATGAGTGCGAAGAGTATGCTCAAACAATATCCATCTACCCTCACCCTGATTTATTCCATGTATGGCACTTGGGTAATTTCTCCTAAAGTTTCATTTTGAATCCTTTCCTGCCATTTAAATCCCAGTATTCTTCTGAGAGCTTGACTCTGAAATCTTATTAAATTTATTAGAGATTTTTTCACTGTCATACCAAGTCTCATTTCCAAACAGTAACATGATCTCAATAAAATGATTTGTAGCCTGATTTTTATATGTAATTTCACGCGATTTGATTTCAATATTTTACTAAACCTAGCCCTTTTCTGATTTTTTTTTTTCAATCTATCATTAACCTGCAATTCTAAAGACTGTATTATTGATCACAGTTCATAAATATTTAAACGATTATATCTCCTTAATGAATTTTCCCTCAAATGACGTTTCCTCTTGTATTGCATATCCCGTTTTCATCATCTCTGTCTTTCTTCTATTCTTCTTGAACCCCACCTTGTGTGATAATTTATGCATGCAGGTAAGCTAGCATTACAAGTTCTCCGGTGTTCTGCTAATAAGGACAGTGTTTTCAGCAAACTCTAAGTCAGCAAATTCCCTATTACAAATCCAATCCAAACTCTCCCCACCATCTCCAACTCTTCTATGTATTACGAAATCCACGGTGACGTTAAACAACATAGGTGACAGAATGTTTTCTTGGGGTACTCCCCTGGTAACTGAAAAGTCATTTAAGAGGACAAAATTAACATTAACTTTGCGATTGTTCTGTTCATGGACAGACTTAATCAAATTTACCTATTTAAGAGGAATTCCATAATGACGCAGAACTCTCCACAAATTTGGCTGGTGCACAATATCAAAGTCTTTTTCATAATCTAGAAATGCTTTAAAAAGATGATTTCTATATTTCATGAATTGCTGTCCAACTTGTCTCAAAATGAAATATGGTCAGTAAAACTTCTACTTTTTCTAAACCCTGCTTATTCATTTTTCAGATTTTTCATCAATCTTACTCTGTAGTCTCTTTACAATGAGCATAATGCATATTCTTATGACATCTGACGTAATTGTGATGCATCTGTAATTACTGCAATCAGTAAGGTCTTTTTTTTATTGATAGCTTTGACATCAATCACACTGAATTCCTTCATGGGCACATACAGATCTTCATCAGGTTTAGGTGAATCAATGAAATTATTCCCGTCATATCTCCTGTTCATGAGCTGACTAAAAAGAGTTCCATCCAACGTTGTCTTTCTTCATCTTCTGTTGGTATGACACATCAATCTCTCTTTTTAATGGGTTATACTTCTTCTTTGCCCCATTTGAGATTTTATGAATAATTCTATGAGCAATTCTTAAAACATAGCCATTCCCTGATTTATAGCTTTGTCAATGTCAGCTGCTTTCCTTTCTAAATACTCTCTCCTGTCATTCCTGGCATTTTTTCTTTAACTTCACTATCAATTCTTGAATATCTAGCATGCTCTACCTTGTAATTTTCATTACTTCCGCAAAAACTCTCAACACTCCATATATGTTTTTGTTTCTTTTTTATATAGTATCTGAAGTATCATTTAATATCCATATCTTTCTTCTTGTCATTGAATGTCCCAAAACTTCACTACCAACTGACTGGTATAGGTAGAGAACCACTGAGATGTGAACGTGCTTTGCGAAAAGCTCTGTTCAACACTCGCCCTGAGTGGTGTTTTTACCTTTGGTTTCTTGCTTAGAATATCATTGAAAAGATATTAGTTAATGTTATACCATGTCTTCCCCTTTTTTTTTTTGCCTCTAAGTCGGTCTGCCTCATATGTGAAACCACGGAGTGAGACTGGAAAAAAATGGATTGGACGCGAGTGCAGATTCCATCATAAGAAATGTCTGTATATAACGACAGGCATCACTGATAATGTACTAAAAAACATCAATTGGTTATGCCTACACAGCGTAGTTGAAGGCATATAAACCAAGTTATTTAAATATATATATATATATATATATATATATATATATATATATATATATATATATATATATATATATATATATTATTGAATGAAGATGTTAATATAAGAGATGTGGCTGAATTGAAAAAGAAAGTTGCGGACCTTAGAGCACATGCAGTAAATTCCACTATGACTACTGACCTCACTGAGAAAGTTGATAATGTAGTATGAATATGTAACCTTTCAAGGCAACCCTTTTAATCAATGATGACCCAAAACCGGAGAAAATTACATATGCTGACAAAGTTAACAAAAAAACTGTTGATAATTAAATGAACCAATACAACAACTGAAATTACTGAAAGAAAACATGAAATCGAATAGGCTCTTAAAGACATTCCAATACTTAACACGAGGTTAACTTCCAATGGAAATGTTGTTGTAAGGTTTGCTTACAAAATGATTAGAGAGGAGGCTGAAAACAAAATTTGCCGACACTGAAACGAGAAAAATCGGATAATTAAAACCAAAAATAATGATGGGCAATGTATACAAAGCTGAAGATGAACAAGTAAATGCCTGGATTCAAAGAAATCGTTGCCTGGACCAAATCGAAAGTATAGAGAAGATAAGTGTAGTCTTTTAGCAAACTATAATGGCCAGAAAGTTTTGTTACGATGGGGTACTCATTACATACGTGATATGTACACGTGATCACCACCACCTTCCACAGTTAGAGGTATGGATATCTTGAAAAAGATTGCAAGTCTAAGAACGACGAAGAAGTCTGCGAGAAATGCTAAGGAAAACATTCTACGAAGGTGTGTAATTTGCAAGTGTCAAAGTGTAATAACTGCACAAAATTAAACAAACCAAGTGACCACACAGTAAATTTTAGAGATTGCAAAATTTTGACTTGAAATTGAAATACTTATCATGGATATTAAGGACGTCATAAACTGCGGCTATGTAAATATACAATCTATAGGTAATAAAACTAAGATTTGAGAAATGGTGAACGGGAAATATTTGGAGATACTAGCCTTATCTGAAACATGGTTGAATAGCTTTGACATGGCTAAGATCACTGAAATGACACTTCCTACACACACACCTCCTCATTCACACACCGAGAGAGGAGAGGTTTGGTGGG
>NC_090753.1:16845776-16848276 GCF_036898095.1 Palaemon carinicauda
ATATATATATATATATATATATATATATATATATATATATATATATATATATATATATATATATATATATATATATGTATATATATGTATTATAGCCACGAAAGGAAAAATGAAAAAGACTTGATTGGAGTTAGTACTTTCATCCACTCAGGACATTATCAAACTCAGCAATGAGAATACATATACAAAGACATCGTATTTATACAGGAGAAGGGGATCCAACAGCTGTCAGTTTCTTAATAATTCCGGAGAAGTCAGATTTTAGATAAAAGGATAATACTGGATTAACGGAAAACAGACCTGGACTTAGATTCAAATTTCTACCTTGAGTACAGGAGATTAAAAATGATTCAACAATATTCCTTTGGAAATAGTCATTTATATGGATTACTTTTTCCGTCTTTGACCAACCAATTCTGTGACTTGACCCTAACCAGTGGGAGGCCAAGGCATTATTAAGAGAACCCCTGGAGACGGCCACCTGATGTTGTTTTAATCTGACTGGTATACTTTTTGATGTTTGGCCAACATAAAATAGGTTACACTCTGAACAAGGAATGCTATATATTACATTATTATCATTTCCAGAACTATTCTTAATTAACATGTTTTTTAAAGTACAATTATATTTAAACACTACAGCAATATCTAGTTTTTTCAAAAGGGGTATAACATCTAAAAAACAAACATGAAATGGCAAACAAAGCATATTATTAATGGTTTCCTTTCTCTCTAATTGGACACTATAAAATGTTTTCTTAGCCTTATTCATACATTTTTCTAAGAAATATTTAGGATAACAAAGATCTGTAGCAATTTTTTCTATTTTAGTGAACTCCTCCTCAATGTAATCTGGGCTACAAATTCTCAATGCCCTAAGGTACATGGAGGAAAAAACTGAATGCTTAATATTTTTAGAGTGACCGGAGTAAAAATGTACATATGAAAAATTATTTGTAGGCTTTCTATATATGGAAAACTTAAATTTATCTGTTTCTCTAACTATTAAAACGTCTAAAAATGGGATACGGTTATTTTCTTCATTTTCTATAGTGAATTTTATTGATGGAACTAATGAATTAATGATTGAAACAAAGCCCTCAAGATTAACATTTTCTTCTAAAATACCTAGAACATCATCAACATATCGATACCACACAATTTGGGAAGACCACACTGAAGGGATTAATCTAGATTCAAAAAATTCCATATATATGTTGGATAAAAGTGGAGACAAAGGATTACCCATAGCCATACCAAAAACCTGTTCATAGAAATCTCCATTAAAACTAAATTTACACTTTTTAATGCACAAACAAATGAGCTCAATAATAGTAGGGGTTGATAAAGGTAAATCATAAGCATCTAAAATACCCGACAGGAAATCCAATAAGTCATCAACCGGCACTTTGGTAAACAATGAAGTTACATCAAAACTTACTAATCTATGTCTAGACGTAAGGTTAACTTTTTGTATTTTTTCGCAAAGATCAACAGAATTTTTTATATGAGAGGTTGAAATAGATCCTAAGAACGGGGAAAGTAATTTGACTAAATATTTGGATAATTTATAGTTAATAGAACCTGTAGCACTGATAATTGGTCTGATTGGATATCCTGTTTTATGGGTTTTAATTAAACCATATAAATAAGGCAAAGACGGACCAGTAGAGATAAAGGCATTAATTAAGGATTTTTCTTGTTTTAAGATAGATTTTAAGTTTTTATTAAAATCTTTGATGACCTCGTCTAAGGGATTAACTCTTAATTTTATGTAAGTAGAAACATCAGATAAAAGTACATACATCTTTTCTAAATAAGTTGTTTTGTTCATAATAACTAATACATTAGCTTTGTCTGCTTTTGTAATATGTAATTCACAGTCATTTTTCAACGATTTTAAGGCTGTTAAAAACCGTTTAGGGAAATTGCAGGTGTTTGCATATCCCATCACCGAATAAATAAGCCCTTTAGCAATGTCGATGTTACACTGGGGAATTTTCTTAGTTTTTTCCAATTTTACAAAGGCAGAGGCAATATCTACACTATTAGGTTTTTTATTTACTGCGAATGATAAACCATACCCCAAGGCCTTTTTTACTTCACTTGATACAGGTTTATCAGACAAATTTATAACACAATTTTCTTGAAAATTCTTGTTCCAATCACTAGCCTGTATTAGTCTATTCAATTTATTTTCCAAATGAACACTTAAAACTTGTAATTTTTCTCTAAGTCGGGAGTAGATCACGTTCAATACGGGTGTTCTCCAGTCAAGAGGAACATCACGCATAAAATCGATATGTTGATGATGTTCTAGGTATTTTAGAAAAAAATTTTAATCTTGAGGGCTTTGTTTCAATCATTAATTCATTAGTTCCATCAATAAAATTCACTATAGAAAATGAAGAAAATAACCGTATCCCATTTTTAGACGTTTTAATAGTTAGAGAAACAGATAAATTTAAGTTTTCCATATATAGAAAGCCTACAAATAATT
>NC_090753.1:16860260-16870260 GCF_036898095.1 Palaemon carinicauda
TGGCAGCATTTGGACATTTCCTGAAAAAGGCGTGGAAATAAACTTCCGCATTAAAAGATATTCATTTGTGGAAAGCTTAAACAAGGTTCTCATGAGAAGAGTTGGTGGAGGGGAGGGGGAAAAAGGAAGAGGGAGGGGGGGAGTATAGGTTTAGGAGGAAGAAGGAAGGGGGAGGGATAAAAGGAAGAGGTAGGAATAAGAAGGAAGGAGAGGAAGTGAGGGGGAGGAGGAAGAAGGAAGGGGGGAGGAAAAGGAAGCAGGAGGGGGAAGAATGAAGGGAAGGGGGGAAATTGAAGGGGAAGAGGAAGAAGGAGGGGGGAGGGGGGAATGGAAGGGGAGAAAGAAGAAGGATTGGAGAGGAGGAAATGGAAGAGGAAAATGAAAAAAAAAAGGGGGAGGGTGAGAAAGAAGGGGGAGGGGGAAGAAGGAAGGGGAGGGGGCAAAAGGAAGGAGGGGGAAATAAGGGTGAAGAGGAAGAGGGAAGGGTAGCGGGGAGAAGGAAGGGGAGGGGGAAGAATGAAGAGGGAGGGGGAAATGGAAGGGGAGGAGGAAGAGGGAAAGGGGAGGTGGGAAATGGAAGGGGAGAAAGAAGAAGGAACGGGGTGGGTGAAAAGAAGGGGGAGGGTGAAGAAGGAAGGGGGACGTGGGAAATGGAAGGGGAGGAGGAAGAGGGAAAGGGGAGGTGGGAAATGGAACGGGAGAAAGAAGAAGGAAGGGGGTGGGTGAAAAGAAGGGGGAGGGTGAAGAAGGAAGGGGGACGTGGGAAATGGAAGGGGAGGAGGAAGAGGGAAAGGGGAGGTGGGAAATGGAACGGGAGAAAGAAGAAGGAAGGGGGTGGGTGAAAAGAAGGGGGAGGGTGAAGAAGGAAGGGGGACGTGGGAAATGGAAGGGGAGGAGGAAGAGGGAAAGGGGAGGTGGGAAATGGAACGGGAGAAAGAAGAAGGAAGGGGGTGGGTGAAAAGAAGGGGGAGGGTGAAGAAGGAAGGGGGACGTGGGAAATGGAAGGGGAGGAGGAAGAGGGAAAGGGGAGGTGGGAAATGGAACGGGAGAAAGAAGAAGGAAGGGGGTGGGTGAAAAGAAGGGGGAGGGTGAAGAAGGAAGGGGGACGTGGGAAATGGAAGGGGAGGAGGAAGAGGGAAAGGGGGAGGTGGGAAATGGAAGGGGAGGAGGAAGAGGGAAAGGGGAGGTGGGAAATGGAAGGGGAGAAAGAAGAAGGAACGGGGTGGGTGAAAAGAAGGGGGAGGGTGAAGAAGGAAGGGGGACGTGGGAAATGGAAGGGGAGGAGGAAGAGGGAAAGGGGAGGTGGGAAATGGAACGGGAGAAAGAAGAAGGAAGGGGGTGGGTGAAAAGAAGGGGGAGGGTGAAGAAGGAAGGGGGACGTGGGAAATGGAAGGGGAGGAGGAAGAGGGAAAGGGGAGGTGGGAAATGGAACGGGAGAAAGAAGAAGGAAGGGGGTGGGTGAAAAGAAGGGGGAGGGTGAAGAAGGAAGGGGGACGTGGGAAATGGAAGGGGAGGAGGAAGAGGGAAAGGGGAGGTGGGAAATGGAACGGGAGAAAGAAGAAGGAAGGGGGTGGGTGAAAAGAAGGGGGAGGGTGAAGAAGGAAGGGGGACGTGGGAAATGGGAAGGGGAGGAGGAAGAGGGAAAGGGGAGGTGGGAAATGGAACGGGGAGAAAGAAGAAGGAAGGGGGGTGGGTGAAAAGAAGGGGGAGGGTGAAGAAGGAAGGGGGACGTGGGAAATGGAAGGGGAGGAGGAAGAGGGAAAGGGGAGGTGGGAAATGGAACGGGAGAAAGAAGAAGGAAGGGGGTGGGTGAAAAGAAGGGGGAGGGTGAAGAAGGAAGGGGGACGTGGGAAATGGAAGGGGAGGAGGAAGAGGGAAAGGGGAGGTGGGAAATGGAACGGGAGAAAGAAGAAGGAAGGGGGTGGGTGAAAAGAAGGGGGAGGGTGAAGAAGGAAGGGGGACGTGGGAAATGGAAGGGGAGGAGGAAGAGGGAAAGGGGAGGTGGGAAATGGAACGGGAGAAAGAAGAAGGAAGGGGGTGGGTGAAAAGAAGGGGGAGGGTGAAGAAGGAAGGGGGACGTGGGAAATGGAAGGGGAGGAGGAAGAGGGAAAGGGGAGGTGGGAAATGGAACGGAGAAAGAAGAAGGAAGGGGGTGGGTGAAAAGAAGGGGGAGGGTGAAGAAGGAAGGGGGACGTGGGAAATGGAAGGGGAGGAGGAAGAGGGAAAGGGGAGGTGGGAAATGGAAGGGGAGGAGGAAGAGGGAAAGGGGAGGTGGGAAATGGAAGGGGAGAAAGAAGAAGGAACGGGGTGGGTGAAAAGAAGGGGGAGGGTGAAGAAGGAAGGGGGACGTGGGAAATGGAAGGGGAGGAGGAAGAGGGAAAGGGGAGGTGGGAAATGGAACGGGAGAAAGAAGAAGGAAGGGGGTGGGTGAAAAGAAGGGGGAGGGTGAAGAAGGAAGGGGGACGTGGGAAATGGAAGGGGAGGAGGAAGAGGGAAAGGGGAGGTGGGAAATGGAACGGGAGAAAGAAGAAGGAAGGGGGTGGGGTGAAAAGAAGGGGGAGGGTGAAGAAGGAAGGGGGACGTGGAAATGGAAGGGGAGGAGGAAGAGGGAAAGGGGAGGTGGGAAATGGAACGGGAGAAGAAGAAGGAAGGGGGTGGGTGAAAAGAAGGGGGAGGGTGAAGAAGGAAGGGGGACGTGGGAAATGGAAGGGGAGGAGGAAGAGGGAAAGGGGAGGTGGGAAATGGAAGGGGAGGAGGAAGAGGGAAAGGGGAGGTGGGAAATGGAAGGGGAGAAAGAAGAAGGAACGGGGGTGGGTGAAAGAAGGGGGAGGGTGAAGAAGGAAGGGGGACGTGGGAAATGGAAGGGGAGGAGAAGAGGGAAAGGGGAGGTGGGAAATGGAACGGGAGAAAGAAGAAGGAAGGGGGTGGGTGAAAAGAAGGGGGAGGGTGAAGAAGGAAGGGGGACGTGGGAAATGGAAGGGGAGGAGGAAGAGGGAAAGGGGAGGAGGGAAATGGAACGGGAGAAAGAAGAAGGAAGGGGGTGGGTGAAAAGAAGGGGGAGGTGAAGAAGGAAGGGGGACGTGGGAAATGGAAGGGGAGGAGGAAGAGGGAAAGGGGAGGTGGGAAATGGAACGGGAGAAAGAAGAAGGAAGGGGGTGGGTGAAAAGAAGGGGGAGGGTGAAGAAGGAAGGGGGACGTGGGAAATGGAAGGGGAGGAGGAAGAGGGAAAGGGGAGGTGGGAAATGGAAGGGGAGAAAGAAGAAGGAAGGGGGTGGGTGAAAAGAAGGGGGAGGGTGAAGAAGGAAGGGGGACGTGGGAAATGGAAGGGGAGGAGGAAGAGGGAAAGGGGAGGTGGGAAATGGAACGGGAGAAAGAAGAAGGAAGGGGGTGGGTGAAAAGAAGGGGGAGGGTGAAGAAGGAAGGGGGACGTGGGAAATGGAAGGGGAGGAGGAAGAGGGAAAGGGGAGGTGGGAAATGGAAGGGGAGAAAGAAGAAGGAAGGGGGTGGGTGAAAAGAAGGGGGAGGGTGAAGAAGGAAGGGGGACGTGGGAAATGGAAGGGGAGGAGGAAGAGGGAAAGGGGAGGTGGGGAAATGGAACGGGAGAAAGAAGAAGGAAGGGGGTGGGTGAAAGAAGGGGGGAGGGTGAAGAAGGAAGGGGGACGTGGGAAATGGAAGGGGAGGAGGAAGAGGGAAAGGGGAGGTGGGAAATGGAACGGGAGAAAGAAGAAGGAAGGGGGTGGGTGAAAAGAAGGGGGAGGGTGAAGAAGGAAGGGGGACGTGGGAAATGGAAGGGGAGGAGGAAGAGGGAAAGGGGAGGTGGGAAATGGAACGGGAGAAAGAAGAAGGAAGGGGGTGGGTGAAAAGAAGGGGGAGGGTGAAGAAGGAAGGGGGACGTGGGAAATGGAAGGGGAGGAGGAAGAGGGAAAGGGGAGGTGGGAAATGGAACGGGAGAAAGAAGAAGGAAGGGGGTGGGTGAAAAGAAGGGGGAGGGTGAAGAAGGAAGGGGGACGTGGGAAATGGAAGGGGAGGAGGAAGAGGGAAAGGGGAGGTGGGAAATGGAAGGGGAGAAAGAAGAAGGAACGGGGTGGGTGAAAAGAAGGGGGGAGGGTGAAGAAGGAAGGGGGACGTGGGAAATGGAAGGGGAGGAGGAAGAGGGAAAGGGGGAGGTGGGAAATGGAACGGGAGAAAGAAGAAGGAAGGGGGTGGGTGGGAAAAGAAGGGGGAGGGTGAAGAAGGAAGGGGGGACGTGGGAAATGGAAGGGGAGGAGGAAGAGGGAAAGGGGAGGTGGGAAATGGAACGGAGAAAGAAGAAGGAAGGGGGTGGGTGAAAAGAAGGGGGAGGGTGAAGAAGGAAGGGGGACGTGGGAAATGGAAGGGGAGGAGGAAGAGGGAAAGGGGAGGTGGGAAATGGAAGGGGAGAAAGAAGAAGGAACGGGGTGGGTGAAAAGAAGGGGGAGGGTGAAGAAGGAAGGGGGACGTGGGAAATGGAAGGGGAGGAGGAAGAGGGAAAGGGGAGGTGGGAAATGGAAACGGGAGAAAGAAGAAGGAAGGGGGTGGGGTGAAAAGAAGGGGGAGGGTGAAGAAGGAAGGGGGACGTGGGAAATGGAAGGGAGGAGGAAGAGGGAAAGGGGAGGTGGGAAATGGAACGGGAGAAAGAAGAAGGAAGGGGGTGGGTGAAAAGAAGGGGGAGGGTGAAGAAGGAAGGGGGACGTGGGAAATGGTAAGGGGAGGAGGAAGAGGGAAAGGGGAGGTGGGAAATGGAACGGGAGAAAGAAGAAGGAAGGGGGTGGGTGAAAAGAAGGGGGAGGGTGAAGAAGGAAGGGGGACGTGGGAAATGGAAGGGGAGGAGGAAGAGGGAAAGGGGAGGTGGGAAATGGAACGGGAGAAAGAAGAAGGAAGGGGGTGGGTGAAAAGAAGGGGGAGGGTGAAGAAGGAAGGGGGACGTGGGAAATGGAAGGGGAGGAGGAAGAGGGAAAGGGGAGGTGGGAAATGGAAGGGGAGAAAGAAGAAGGAAGGGGGTGGGTGAAAAGAAGGGGGAGGGGTGAAGAAGGAAGGGGGACGTGGGAAATGGAAGGGGAGGAGGAAGAGGGAAAAGGGGAGGTGGGAAATGGAACGGGAGAAAAGAAGAAGGAAGGGGGTGGGTGAAAAGAAGGGGGAGGGTGAAGAAGGAAGGGGGACGTGGGAAATGGAAGGGGAGGAGGAAGAGGGAAAGGGGAGGTGGGGAAATGGAAGGGGAGAAAGAAGAAGGAACGGGGTGGGTGAAAAGAAGGGGGGAGGGTGAAGAAGGAAGGGGGACGTGGGAAATGGAAGGGGAGGAGGAAGAAGGCAAGGGGAATTGGATATGGAAGTGGGAGTAAGAAGAAAGAATGGGGAGGGGAGAAAGAAGGGGGAGGGCGAAGAAGGAAAGTGGAGGGGGAAGAATGAAAGGGAAGGGGGAAATGGAAGGGGAGAAAGATGACGGAAATGGGAGGGGGAGAAATTAGGGGAAGGGGGAAGGAGGAAGGGGAATGGGGAAGAAGGAAGGAGGGGTAAGGAAGGGGGAGGGGAGAAGGAAGGGTGAAGGGGAGAATGAGGGCGGGAATGGAAAGGGAGGAGGAAGAAGGGGGGGGGAGAAGGAAGGGAGAGGGGGAAGAAAGAAGGAGGGGGAAGTAAGGGCGAGGAGGAAGAGGGAAGGGGAGGGTGAGTAGGAAGGGGGAGGGGAGGAATGAAGGTGGAAGTGGGGAAATGGGAAGGGGTGAAAGGAGAAGGAATGGGGAGTGGGAGAAGAAGGGGGAGGTGGAAGAAGGAAGGGAGAGGGGGAAAAAGGAAGGGGAGGGGGAGAAGGAAGGATGGGGGAAGTAAGGGGGAGGAGGAAGAAGGAAGGGTGAGGGGGAGAAGGAAGGGGAGGGGGAAGAATGAAGGTGGAGGGGCAAAAGTAAGGGGAGGAAGAAGAAGGAATGGGGGAGGGAAAGAAAGAAGTGGGAGGTGGGAAAGAAAGGGGGAAGAAGAAAGGAGGGGGACGCAAGGGCGAGGGGGAAGAAGGAAGGGGGAGAGGGGATAAAGAAGTGAGTGGGGGGAAAAGAGAGGGGGAAGAAGGAAGGAGGGGGACACAAGGGGGAGGGGGAAGAAGGAAGGAAGGGGGATGGGGAGAAGGAAGGAGGAGGGGGGAAGAAGGAAGTGGAAGGGGGAAATGGAAGGGGAGAAGGAAGAAGGGAGGGGGAGAGGGAAATGGAAGGGGAAAAAGAAGAAGGAATGGGGAGGGGGAGAAAGAAGAGGTAGGGGGAAAAGGGAAGGAGGGGGAAGTCAGGGGGAGGAGGAAGAAGGAATGGAGAGGGGGATAAGGAAGGGGAGGGGGAAGAATGAAGTTGGAGGGTGAAATGGGTAATAGAATGATCATTTATGAATTACTCAATTAGAAAATATTAGATTATAATGAGCTTCCCCATTCTCATTTTAAATAGGAATGAAGATATACAGTACACAGGCACATTAAATTCTCATTAAATGTTAATTGTTTGTGAGGAGAATATTAAAAGTTCTTCCCACATGTCCAACATTTAGATTATTGTAAGAACTTTAGTAAATAATCATGCGAATGAAATAGAATGAGAATATTATATATTTTTTCATAATATAATGATTTTTAATGAAATTTCATTGAATTTATAAGAAGCATATCCTTTTCTCAATTTTATTGTTTCAGTAAATATGAGGTATTGAAAATAAATTTGTTTGGAGCAATATTGAACTATAATATTTGATTAACAGTTGCAGAGAAATATTGCGATCCTGAAAATTAGATTTCACTTTTGGTTATACCTTTCATGTATCAAATGTCCTATAAATGAGCGCATAGGAAAAAACATTATCATACTCTATCTTGTCCTATAAAGATGCGGTTATCATGTACGGGTGTAGTTCATTTGCCAGGAGAAATTAATTCGTTAATATGAGTAAATGTGTATTAAAATTTCCAAAACAGGCTTAAAATTAATACATATGCATACAAAAGTGAATAGATCCACCCCTACAGATATTGACAGGAGTACGTTCAGTGTATGAATCAGGCAGGATAATAAAGGATGATTTATTAGGGATATGGAGCTTCCAGAGCTCACGATCCAACTAGTAGTTTGCTGAAAAGGCTCAAACATTCAGGCCGAACATTAAGAAAATCTAGATGGCAAATAGTGACACAGGCCCCTAAATCTTACGGATGAGTCCAATGACTTCATTCTGACTAATAAAAAAAAAAAAAAATAAAAAATAAAATAAAATTAATAATAAAATAATACAAGAATACAAACAAAACTGGTCCGTGCATTTCAAATGGACGAAATGTTTAAAGGTTTACAGGCCACTCGTGATTAGTAAAAGCAAAGTACAGCACAGAGTCCTAGAGAGTGGCCCTATATCCATATAATCAACGCCTGATTCACCTCTCCACCCTGGCTAGGACCAGTTAGGGGAAAGCAATTGCTGCTGATGTCTCCTACCAGATTAAGGCTACTCCTCTCCCCCTAATTTATAGATATAATCTGATTTACATGCATTCTTCTCTGAGTGGGGACATCTTAACGTGGTGAAAGGGTTTGTGTATCACCATTATCAGTAAAGCTGTAATAGTCAGGGCTATCCATACTTCGTTGGTTTGATATGAGTGGTCAGACTAAAGTCTCCCACCATCACCAAACTGAATTGGCCAGCGTGGTGATGAAAGCGGTCAAGCTCTAGAAATGATTAAGGACATGTCTGAGACCTTTGTCTTGCAGTGGACTAAAAGCAGCTGCATTTGTTGTTGCTTTTGTTTTAAGGCATAAAAGTAATGATATTAATATCCCGAATCGATTCAGGGTACAAGGAGAATTTCAAAAACATTTGAATATTGTTATACGTGAGGAATAGTAAGACCTCAATGGTATTAAGGATTTCTATCCAATAACACTGCTGAAGAGGAATAACACTAACAAACAAAATATATTGTAATTTCTTCTATCATTAATGATAAATCCGAAATGTTTTTCATTTTCATGAGGTACCGGAAGATTTGTGTCGCCGCTATGTGGCTCTCGCGTGAAGGGAGACGGTCATGTCTACTTTGACTTCTTCCTCCCAGCCCATAAGATCACAGCAGTCACGAATGTTATAACTTCCTGATCCTTAGAGAATTGCACAAAGGGAATGTACCGAACAAGGGAAACACAACCGGATATCACAAATTTTCTCCTGTCTTTTATCTCCTGAGATAAAACAAAATGAATTCGATTACCAAGTTATTTAATATTTACAAATTCTAATTATCGATACATAACTGAATTTCTTTAAATAATTGTCTTAGCAACACAAATGTATAAATACTTACCTGGTTGAAGCACTATACAAACTGATAGATCAGTTTGTAAATGATTCACATAAAGGTCCATATAATTTGTAGCAGAAGGTAATGCCTTGTGAAACTCTGGCACTTGCTCTTGCTTTGAAAAATTAATGTCGTATATATATATATATATATATATATATATATATATATATATATATATATATATATATATATATATATATATATATATATATATATATATATATATTATATATATATATATAACTATATATATATGTATATATATATATATATATATATATATATATATATATATATATATATTTATATATATATATATATATATATATATATATATATATATATATATATATATATATATATATATATATATATATATATATATTATTTTATTTCTGATATTGTATCGTCAATTTTTTATCACCAAATAGATAAAAATAATATTACACAAAAGTTTACCATCAAAAGGTATTCAAAAGGTATGGCCTATTCCGTTTTATTGAGAACCTAAGAGACACCTCCGAAACCATTGACCCATTTGGTATCCTCTCAAAATATGAGAGTAAGCTTTACATTAATGAATAAATATGAATCCCAATCCAGCTCTTATATGCTTCATGGAAAGGCTGTGAAACAACAAGTTTTCTATTCCACTGCCGGAATGGTAATTTAAGCAGCGGAATTCAAGACGAGGTGTCTCGTGCTTTCAGGGCTAATAAGATACAATTCAATTTTGGGAGTAAATTATAGTATCATTTACATTATATATCATCATCATCACCTCCTCTTACGCCTATTCACGAAAAGGGCCTCGGTTAGATTTCACCAGTCGTCTCCATCTTGTGCTTTTAAATAAATACTTCTCAATTCATTACCTCCCACTTAAGCTTCATAGTCCTCAGCCATGTAGCCCTGGGTCTTCCAACACTTTTAGTGCCTTGTGAGTTTGGTACTCTAATGTCTCCTGGGAATTGCCATCTACCTCTCACCTTGATATCATCCACCTTTGCCAATTGAGTGATCGGCCTTATCTTTTTCATTTCTAATCCTGCCCTGCCATTTATCTCTTAATACCTTTCAGAGGACTTTGTTCTCAATTCCTAGAAAAATATGTTGGGTATTGTTATATTGTCACACCACAATTCATGTCCATACTGTAACACCGATCTGATATATAGGCTGATTTTTATATGTAATTTCAGGAGATTTGATTTCTATATATTACTTAACTTAGTCATTATCTCATTGTTTTCTTTGAAGATATCAAAAAATTCCAATTCTTTAGACCCTGTATCAGGAATCATATTTCCTGAATATCTAAATGATTCCACCTCGTTAATCCTTTCTACTTCCAATGATATTTAATCTTCCTATGCCTATTCCGTTATCATCATCTCTGTCTTCGGCTTCTACTCCCGATGCCTGATGAATGATCTTACTGGAATCAATATGGAACGGTACTGCGCAACACGAGGAATTGACTATTCTTTGATGAATTATTCAAATTGATCCTCTATGGATTTGGTATGTCTATGGGAGTAGAAAATGACTGAATGGCCCCCAGTCTCAGTGTAGTGGTGTGCTAAGAATCTCTCGGTTTATAAATTATAATGAAAAAAAAATAGAATTTTCAATTGGCAGTCAGAAATATAAATCAGA
>NC_090753.1:16875260-16885260 GCF_036898095.1 Palaemon carinicauda
AATAGGGAACATAGGATATGCTGGAAACATATATACTACTTCATAATTATATACAGTAGTCTGCCGGCAGTCATTGCCGGCAGTGTGTTAGTACCTGGGAGTGCTAACCAAAAATAAGAGAGAAAGATTAAAGAAGGAGAATTTCCCACTATTATGAATGAACATAATAGCAGGAAGTGTCAGAGGACTATATATCCAATTATAATCTACCCTCTAAAATGAAAGTTTCAATGGAAGGGGGAAGAATCTGTTAGATTCTGGCTCCCACCCATCTACATACTAGCCTGTCGTCGGCAATACAGCCGGCGGCAAAGAATGTGAATGGCAACTCAAGAGAGAGCTGAGGACTTTCAAAGTATGTCAGGTTTCGTACCGGCAGCCGTCAGAAGACGTCTCAGCCCTCACTCATTCTTATCAACTTCCTAACAAGGACGAAGGAACTAACTGGCGCCTGCAGGACACCTTCCGATAACATAATCATCTTGGCAAGCCGGGGTAATTGTCAGAATACCAGCTAAAAAATCTTGTGACGACAGAGGGGAGGGGGTGAGGGTCTTATAGTTCATTGTTGTAAGAGGCAGCGGCAGGCTATGTCATCCTCCTCAAAACAATGTGCTGGGAAGTGTGACTTCCTGTGCTGAAGACGTTGCCGTCGGCAAGACAAGGGCACCCTGAGTATGTCACTGTCTGTTTCAAAGCCGGAGGCAGGAAGAACATCATTCTACTCGACAGCAATGAGGAGAGACAGTGACGGCCGCCTATAACGGCGGCACCACTCAGGGAGGGAAGAAGGGTTTAGCCTCCTCTCAGAGAGAGGATAATTATCATAACTTATCTGGAATATTACATAGATTCGAGAGAATATATAAATCAATCAGAATCGATAAGAAACGTTAAAGATTTAGGCTAAAAAGGGGAAATTACTTTACAAACGTATATATGAGCAGAGATAAATCTGCTCCGGTAGGAGCCCCGGAAAAGGTGATCAGTACCACCCGGGCTCCGGCACAATACGTTAAGTAAAGTCACATAATAACTGAGAAAGTTAAAATTCATGCATGCAATATCACATCTTATATAAATTGCCTAAATAGCTAACATAGTAGCGTAAAGCCAGCAAAGAGTCACCCTACTATCTAAATAATATGCAATAATATATAGGGCGACAGCAGTCATAAAATGGCTGCCTCCGGCATTGGCAATGCTCACCAAAACACACTTAAATTAATGAATTTAACCATGAAAAGGGAGACCAAAATTACACTAAGGAAAGAATGAATACTCATCTTTCCATATGACGAAGATGCTGATGATTGCATGATGAAAAAGTTCCAAAAACTTGAAAAACACTGGGCTAAAGGAGAGCACACACACTCTTAGCATGATACAAGAATAGGAATGGCATCGCAGTAGTAGTAGGGATGGGGATCCACCGGATACTTAAAACGTCACCCCTTCCTTTTGCCACTCCTCCCCCTTACATTGAAGTGTTAAATCTATTCGCGGTGAAGATTGCCATGTGCCGTATCTAGAATACGTCCCCTGATATTATACGATATCCTTTACTGGATACTCGTGCCAGGAGTTGGCATCCTGGAGAACTTGGGTTTTAATTCTATGGGAGAATCACTGTAGCAAATATCCCTCAGAAGGCTACATATAGGAATCCTTCCATCAGCACGACATAGCCTGAGCCCAAAAACAATATTATACCAATTACATTTCTTTTGTATTTGTCTTTGTATAATCTAAAAAATACGAAAAAAGACATCTATAAAGCATCATTATTAGCTATTATTTTTTATGATCTTCAATAGTTTATCAAGATAATATATATAAAGTAACAAAAAATCTTTATTTCAATAGCAATTATCAAATACTTCGGTATATAAAGGATTTACAACTCGTGCATTAGATGAATTCTATCAAAAGTTCATAAATTGAAAACCAAGTATATGGTGTAAAGTTCATATAAATATTTTGCGGGACTGGCATCACTATGTGTATCAACCTTAAAATAACTACTTTGGTGACTACAAAAAGTATTAAGTATTCTAGTTTACAAAAAAAGGATGCCAATATGAATTTTGATTTTCATGAAAGAATGTAATATAATCAAAACAGTATTGTACACTGACGCCACAGTTAGGTTTAACCATTCTATTACAGCAGCTGTTATGACATATATATCATAAGCACATCTCATCCTACATTACAATTATCAGAGATATAGCTAACACTTTAATACTATACTTGAACAGAGTGTTTAATTCTTTTTTTATTGAATAAATCTAACACTTGAATATTATATTTGCATAGAAACCTACAAACTTTCAACAGTAACAATGCAAAAGGAAAACTCGCATGTATAAATTTTGTGCCCTCAAAACGTTTATTACCAGCAATCAGAGTGGCTATATATTCTAGTACTTACTTTAGCGTCATTATGAACAGAGCTCCACTTTAAAACTTAATTAAAATCATCATCATCTGTATCCTCACTGTAATCTATGGTAAAGCCCGCCTCTTCCTATGCCTGATTTGTAAGTGATTTCAATTTATCGAGTCGTGTGCACCCGAGTCCTTTTCCAATGCAGGTACAACCATGTTGCTTGCTTGTTCTGGTGGATGTGACCGAAAGAATTTTCTAAACTGCTTAAAGGGCAGTTAGGATATCACACCAATCAACAACAAGCTATTCTTCAATACAGTTACAGGCAAGGATGTCAGGAGTACTCTCCAAGCATAGTCTTCATGACTGCTGCCTGATAGTTGGCATGCTGGCAGTGTGCATTGCCACAAGGGGGCAGCTTCCACGACTCAGACTTCCCTTTTTTAGCCAAAGAATCATAACCATTATCTCTGTAACTTTCATGACTCTTGGTTGTTCAAGAATATCAGATCTGACAAAACCAGAAAGCTTGTTTTATGCTTAACATTCAATGTCTTGGTAATCATCTTGCTCATAGTCTCCTAAAAGCAACTTCCCACCATCAATGTATAGAGCATGATCACGATAATATGACCTATGGTAATAAGCTTCTTCACCCACTAGGCCATTGAGGCAAAAGCAAGCACTCAACTGTCTTGCTTTGCTATCGCTGCCGTTCTTATAACATCATCACATCTTAATTCTACACACTTTGTTATGAGCTCCCTGAAATGAGTAATCTTCATGTACTTGACTTTCTTGTCACATGCATAATTTCAGCATCCACACTAGATGTTGCCTCAGATAGAGATTATTATCGTCTCTGAAAGGTTCAATGAAGTGGGCTCTCAGCTCTTTTCTCATCTCTTTCACTTGTCATGATTATTTTTCTATGTCTCTCTTCACTGTAAACAAACTGCGGCACTGTCTGTGATATGAATCGTCAGGTACCACACCATCAGGTAGATTTTTGGATATTCAAAGAAGGGGTTCATGTTTTGTTATTCCAGTGGTTTTCAGTAGAGACTGCTATGATTGCACATATTTGAGTAATCTCAACTTGAATTCCTTGGTGTTTTCTGCATAATGAATAACACAAGATATTTTAGCACGCTTTGAGGGACAGAATTCAGTGTCCTTGAAAGAATAAATGTAAGAGGTTTCTACATCACAGCCACCACCACTAATAGAACTACTACATGCATGTACATACCCACAAAGAATCTTCTCAACATGATCTTGAGTCCTGTTGTGCTCCATTCTGTGTGTTGTACTAAGGTACTCTACACAAAGCAGCTGAAAGATAAAAGAAAAGGCAACATTACGAACATTAATTATCAGTTATATTAGTGCCTTCACTAAATAACATTGAAGAGTTTAAAGGTGCGTCCACACGGTCGAACAGTGTCTGTTGAACACAATTGTTACCAGTTAACATTGTGGAAGAAGTGTCAAGTGGTGTGTCGGACCGTGCCTGTGTTCAAAGAGTCAAAGCTTCTGACACTCTCTGTAGGCGGAGTGGCACTATGAAAGGAGTTTTACTTGTTTACCGAATTAACTTTAACTTTTAGAAGTCTGTGTATCACCATCACTGTAAACAAGAGTAGCTGTAATCCAGTTACGGAGGAGATCTCACTTTGAGATATAAGAGAGGCTCAGTTGCTAATCGAGAATTTCTGGCAGAGCACATGCTTATAAAACATCAAAGCAAATGTTTAAAAAAGACAGAAATAAACGTGTGGCAGCAATCAATAAAATAACGTCAGAAATTCCGAGAAATGGAATGTCTGTAACTGATTTACAAGTCGAAAAGAATATGGGATCCATAATGGGTCATTACAGGGAGGAGCTATGCTAAATGGAAAATAAAAAAGTCTGAGTTTGGTGCAGACAATTGCACTACCAAGTTATGTCGTTTCGATATACCAGTATAGCATAACAGAATCTGTTTCAATTATGGACACCGAAGTCTCTCATTTGTTCGAAGAAGTGTTTGATCATGAGGAAAATAGGTAATTCTCTCTCTCTCTCTCTCTCTCTCTCTCTCTCTCTCTCTCTCTCTCTCTCTCTCACTCTCTCTCTCTCTCTCTCTCTCTCAGAGTGTTTCTGTATGCCGGTGAGTGAATACACCTGTGAGACCCTATAAATATACTGATTTAATGCAGATAACAAAAGGCTATCAAGTGCAATATAGCTACAAGTTTTCGTGAATAGTTGGTGATTAGTTTGAGGGCAGAAAAGTGGGATAAAACGTTGGCATAGGATAGTTATCTTGTGAATTACTAAAAATCTGATCAAGATGGCGCTCTATAATACAGGCAAAACTTGGAGGGACATTGCTGCAATCAGCAAAAGTAAATTCCAAGAGTTGGCGAAACAAGACTTCGACCATCTGATAACAGAGGTCGCTAGTAACTCCAACCAGTGTGACGGAAAAATATTTGCAGACACATTGAAACAATATGATCCAACAAACTGGAACAAATCTGCGGAAAACATCAGCAAAATAATAGAAGAAATATGGTGAATATACTGATTGATGCATTAGGAAAAAGAATGCCAAATTGGTGCAATACATGTAAGATATGGTATTCCATTAATAATCCTCAACAACTGATTAGAAAATGCGATGCCTATCATGTTCCAACACACCCTACATGTGCTGAAATACAGCAAAAAATTAAAAATAGAGAAACAAAGTTATTTTGCTCAACATCCTAAGTCTGGATAGAAAATAAAATTAAGTTGAGACTAAATCTGCAAATAGTTGAAGATAAAAAAGAGGAAGAAGAAGAAGAAGAAGAAGAAAAAGAAGAAGAAGAAGAAGAAGAAGAAGAAGAAGAAGAAGAAGAAGAAGAAGAAGAAAAAGAAGAAGAAGAAGAAAAAGAAGAGAAAATGAACAGGATATGTGTAAGGATGCAGAGAAAATCATTGATATAACTTATGATACCATCCAACAACATACTTACGAAGAAATAAATTATCAGATAGGAACAAATAATAGACCCAAAAGACTCTACCCGGACCTACATACTTTTAGGGAAGAGCAAGAACAAGAAAAAAAAAAGATATAGTCTGTAATATGCTGAAAAGAGGGAATTGCAGATTTGGCGAAAGATGCTACTACAAGCATCCAAAGATATGCCATAATTATGAAATATGTGGTAAATGTGCGTATTGAGACGGATATGGAGACGAATGCAAAGATATCCATCCAAAAATATGGAAAGACCTAAATGAAGGAAAAGGATGAAAATACAAAAAAAAAAAAAAATATCGATATATGCATCCTGCAACCAATAATAAAAGTAAGAAAACTCAGCAAACAAAAAAGAAAAATGAAAGAGAAAAGGAAATAAAAAAAGAAACAAAAACGCAGGTCGAGTATATACCGCGCTATGCACCAAAGGCCCCAAAATATGATGCCTTTCAACCCAAATATGCACATTTAGAGCCCAACTCAAAGAATGCATCTATAATGCCAGGGGTTGGAGCAGATATGAGGATAATAGCAGGTATTCACAAAAAAATAAATATGGAGGCGAAAGAGCAAATATAATAGAAAAGTTGGATTTTTTAATGGCAGAATTCCTGGAAATGATGAAAAGAACATCATATCAGAACAGGAAGGAAGCATGGGAAAATCCATATTATTACCAATATTAAATAGAGGGAATGAAACACAAACCATAATAGTGATGAATGCACAAAGTTAAGTCACGAGTAACTCTAAAAGGAAAAAGTTCAGAGAAGAACTAACCCAAATTGAAAAAAATAGATATGTTAAATATAAGTGAAACATGGTATTCCCAAGAGACTGTCAGTGATGATCAGATAAAGGGTTTCCAAACATATGATGTAGATCAGACAGAACAAATAGGAATCAAGGGGGAACCGCAATATATGGAAGAGACATAAGTCAAGGAAAAATATGTGAAAAATACAGCAACACAGAATGTGAATTGATTGCGGTCGAATTTGAATTTGAAAAACTAGTGAACATAATAATAGAAAAAATACATGATATATGTAGAAACCATAAAGATTGGAATATACTCCTATCCAGATATTTGAACTTTCCTTTCGTCCATTGGAAAGAACGGATAGAAGAGAGTGGTTGTATATATACATATAAAAAAGAGAGTAATAGTAGCGCAGAAGATAAGAGGCAATTTGAAAAGCTTCAAAATATGCTATTAGAACATAATATGCAACAAATAAACCATATTCCAACAAGAAAGGAAAATGTCCTAGATCTAGTATTTGTGAATGAGGTGAATTATGTTAAAGAAATTGTAGTGTATAAAACGGGAATTTCAGACCACAATGTCATAGAATTAATAGTCCATTCCAAAGCCAGTGATCACAGAATTAATCAAAGCGCAAAACGTCGGGAAGGATATGGAAAATAAAATTTTTACAGTAAGAATATAAAATGGTCAGAAATAAATGAAGAATTGAACTAAGAAAGGAAAAATTCATTCGTAAGTGATAATATACAAGTAAATACGTACATACTGTACAAAATACTGGAGACAAATTTTGAAAAATATGTACCGAAAAAAAAAAACAATAAACAAAAAACATTCATACCAAGAGACAGAAGGATCTTATTTCAGAAAATTAGAAAATGGAAGAAAAATCTGGCAAAAGAAAAAATGTATGGAAAATGATGGAAATAAAATGTAAGATAGAAAATAGAGAACAAAAGATTATACAATCGAAAGAAAATGAAAAGAAAATAGAGGAAAGGACTCTTCAAAATATAAAAAGAACCCGAAAGTACTTTACTCCTATGCAAAAAAGACGAATAAAGGGAGATTAGAAATAGGCCCTCTAAGAATTGAAGGACGGTTAACGAATGAAATGAAGGAAATATGCAATATATTAGCAGAAAAACATAAGAGTGAGTTCACGCCAAGAACTGCCAATGAGAATAATGAAACAGAAAAGAGTGAAGAAAATGTTGAATATCTAATGAAGCAGATATTGTCAAGGCTATAAGCGAAATTAAAAATGGATCGGCAGCCGCACCAGATGGAGTCCCAGCAATTTTGTTAAAAAAAACTGCACACACTATCGCGAAGCCACTTACAATACTGCTAAGACAAAGTATAGATATGAGCTAGATATATGTTAAACATAAATTAGCTCATATAACCCCTATTTTCAAAAGTGGATCAAGACTAGAGGCAAGCAATTATAGAGCTGTTAGTCTAACATCACATATTATGAATATGGGAGAGTAATAAAAAAGAAAATAGTGAACCATTTGGTTAAAAATCATTTGTTTAATATAGGTCAACACGGTTTTGTGCCCGGAAAAAGTACAGAAACCCAACTGATAGCACACTGTGAAAACATACAAAAATATGATAAAGGAAAAAGACACAGAAGTGATCTATCTAGATTTTGCAAAAGCCTTTGACAAGGTAGACCATAATATATTAGAGAAAAAAATGAGAAAGCACAATATTGTTGGAAAGATAGGAAAATTGGTAAAAGAATTCTTGCAAAACAGAAAACAGATAGTGGTTGCAAATGACGAGAAATCAGATGAAGCTCAAGTAATATCTGGCGTGTCACAAGGTACGGTATTAGCTGCACTGCTGTTTGTTATTATGATCTCAGACATAAATTGTGATGTTAAAAACTCTGTAGTGAGAAGTTTCGGAGATGACACAAGAATAAGTAGAGAAATTACTTGTGATGAAGATAGGAACTCACTACAAAGAGATCTAAACAAAATATATGAATGGGCAGAGATAAATAGGATGGTATTTAACTCCAATAAATTCGAATCTATAAATTATGGAAATAGAGAAAGAATGGTATATGCATATAAGGGACCTAATAACGAGACAATCACAAACAAGGAAGCAATTAAAGACCTTGGGGTAATGTTAAATAGGAATATGTTATGCAACGACCAAATAGAAACACTGTTAGCTAAATGTAAAGCAAAAATGGGAATGTTATTCAAACACTTCAAAACAAGAAAAGCTGAACATATGATTTTGCTTTATAAAACTTATGTACGTAGTACACTAGAGTACTGCAATGTGATATGGTACCCACACTACCAAAAAGATATTGCACAAATAGAGATTGCACAAAGGTCCTATACTGTTAGAATAGAAGAGGTTAAGGTTCTTGACTACTGGGAAAGACTGCAATTTTTAAAACTATACAGTCTAGAAGGGAGAAGAGAACTCTACCTGATAATACAAGCATGGAAGCAAATAGAAGGAATTACTGAAAACATCATGGAGCTAAAAATATCAGAAAGAGCAAGCCGAGGTAGATTGATAGTGCCAAAAAGTATACCAGGAAAACTAATTAAGGCGCACAAGACATTAATCCACTACACACCAGCATCGATAATGCAGCGACTATTTATTGCGCTGCCAGCACATCTAAGAAACATATCAGGAGTGAGCGTAGATATGTGTAAGAATAAACTCGATAAATACCTAAGATGCATCCCAGACCATCCAAGACTGGAAGATGCAAAATACACCGGAAGATCCATTAGCAACTCTGGTGGATATACGAGGTGCTGCACACTGAGGGACCTGTGGGAACCCAAACATAGAATAAGGCAATAAGGCAATAAGGCTCTCTACTAGAAAGGGGAATCAAATTTTGACAATTTTATTTTATCACTGAAACTATTTGGATTAATTTAATACCACATAATCCGAAGTATGACCAATCTCAGACATTAGTTAGATCTTGGAATAATGAAGGCTATAAATAGCACATTAATAAAAATAACATCCTCAGTTCATTGATAGATTATTTTAAGTCAGGCATATTTGATTCTGTAATGCCTCCAGACGTGCTTCTTGATAAAAGCTTCCTCTGCCCTTAATTTGAAACTAATTCCCATAAACCCCCGAACTATCGGCTCACTCTTCCAAGTCAAGGATAAGATCAGCCCCCTGTTTGCCTTCGGTGTCGTTTATAGGTATGATTGTGCCAGATGTGATCTTGGCACTTACATCGGTTGCACCAGGAGGCTGCTTAAAGTCCGAATTTCCTCTCATCAGGGAATTAGCTATAGAACGGGTTGTCGACTATCAAATCCAGAACAATCTAACATAAGAAATCACAGTAAAAGTTGCAAAACACACATAGATACAAGTCATTTTAATATAATAGGAATAACCCGACATATAGACGAACTAACCACCCTTGAATCAATAATGATTAAGCTAACTGTACCTTCTCTTAACCACCAGTCGTCTTCCACCCAATTGTTTATTGCCTAATTACCTGTTGTTTTGTTTACACTCCCTTCCATAACAATTTTTCATATCAGTTCTCCTTACGTTACAGCTGTGGGTAGGTGTCTTGTTCGTTCTATTATTATTATTATTATTATTATTATTATTATTATTATTATTATTATTATTATATATTTATTATTATTATTATTATTATTATTATTATCATTATTATCATTATTATTATTATTATTATTATTATTATTATTATTATTATTATTATTATTATTATTATTATTATTATTATTATTTTTAAATTAATTTGTTTCTCTATATTCGC
>NC_090753.1:16890260-16896682 GCF_036898095.1 Palaemon carinicauda
TTCAGTGATTAAGCTTTCTTTAAAAAAAATCAGTAAAACATTGTGTACCATTCTGTTGTGAAATGTCTCATTATGCAGTCACGTTCAGAAGTGCATATATTTAGTTTCTTTTCAGACAAAATGTCAACCTAAAAAGCAACATCTGGCAAATACTGAAGCCTTGGCAGCAAGTTCTCGTAAGGTTGCTGATTCAAAGGATCATGTTATCTTTCAATTTATCGTAGTTACTTACTTGTAAATTATTCTCTTGTATGTTTTTATGGAAAAAAAAAAGTTTAAAGAGAAGGAATAAAATGATAAGAATTCCGTATTAAGTATGTTTAGTTTCGATTGACAAGCCCTCTTTAAGAATCAATTATCAAGACTCAACACTAGTTCTGAAAAGTTTATTTCATGCATGAGACTACTTGACTTGCATATGATGACTATTTAATGGAAATATACTGTTATTTATCGTAATCATAAAGGATATAAAGAATAAAAGCATGATAATTCACTTAAGTAGTGATCTGCTTATCATGCTCTCGAGTTGCGCATCGGGGGATTCCTTTTCTATGCAGAATCTTCAGGTCCGCGTCGCCATTGAAACGTTTGTTGTCGGACATTTTTACGGCTAAATTCGATAAAGAGGATATCGGTTCCATGCATTTCTACCATAACTCTCCGTATAGCTACTGGAGTTTCCTGTCTTGCAGCTCTAGAATTTATTTGATGTGGCCCATGATGCTCCTTCACCTTGATGTCAGCTAAGCAAGAGGTAAACTAAATACTGAATGTCACTGTATGCCAAGTATCAAGTTGCAGCATTGTTTCACAGTTTCTCAGTCATGCCAACCTTTCTGATTGAGGGAGGCGAATTAACTTGTGTTATTATTGTTGATGAAGATCTCGTGTGAGAAGCGAATCTGGTTTTATCATTCATATTTCAGAAGGTTCCGTTTCATTTCTTGGCATAATATCGAAATTGGCAAACTCTTTACTAGTTAATATCTTTTTGCTTTCCCATTTTATATTAGATATTTTTTTTACATATGTACTGATTTGCTCATATACAATTCCAAGAGTTTATACAAAAAAATGAAATAATAATTTTCACTTGAAAACAACAACTAAAGTATAAAGTTTCATCACTTATGAACGTAACTGCACAAAGGCTTTGAGAATTTCAAAGCACTCACAATATAGGTTTAGAGTTTACAAGTAAGTTAGGAAATTACTTCATCGCTTTAATTTATAATTGCCGATAATTTATTAAAAAGTAAACGATATTTTACTGTCCAACTTGGATGTATATGAAGTTTGTTTGAAAGACATTAAGTTATTATCTTCAGTTCCACTCTAGCATAAACAATACCAACCAGATCCAGTTTTCTTGTCATTAAAATTAAGGGTTTTGAAGACAATAATAAAAAAAAAAGTAAATCGTTTATATTCAACTAGAACCCCCCCCCCCTACTCCAACGAGATTAGATCCCCTTTCCTTATTATTATAAACAGTATATTAAATAGAATATGACAAAAATAACATCGTTTATATCCCCACAAATCACCTGGCATTATTTTTCCATCTCACCAGTTTTCTGGACTTGAATGCTAGAACGTCTTCCACTGAAAAGTGATAGAGAAAAAAAAAACGATGCAAACGACCACTCTCCATGTTTGGAGTCCCCTGCAGACCTCAATTCCAGGAGGTGAATGCCTTGGGTCACTTCTCCATTCAAAAGCTCCACTGGAAAAAAAATACTTAAGGAGAATTATTTTCTTGCAACGTTAAAAAATTTGCATTATCATATCATGAGAGAAAAAAAAATTACATATACCATACTAATATACACATTTATATACACCCACACACACATATATATATATATATATTTATATATATATATATATATATATGTATATATATATGTATATATATATATATATATATATGTATATATATATATATATATATATATATATATATATATATATATATGTATGTATATATATATATATATATGGATATATATATATATATATATAAATATATATATATATATATATATATGTATCTTTCTTCGTGGCCAAGTGGTAGGTCGATGTTAATACAAGTTTCCTGGACCAGAGTTAGACTCCCAGCCGGTCAAAAGGTGTTGTCTTTGTGTGATTTCGCCTGGGGCTCTGACCCCGAGGTCGTTAAGAAAATCCAGACATTAATGTATCAAAAATATATGGGTTACTTGAATATGAAAAACCTTTTATAATATATATATATATATATATATATATGTATATATATATATATATATATATGTATGTATGTATATATATATTTATATATATATATATATATATATGTATATATATATATATATATACATATATATATATATATATATATATGTATATATATATATATATATATATACATATACATATATCTTGTTAGAATATTCTCTACTCCAGTTTGCTCCTGTAACCCTTTTGCTAATTTTTTCTCTTATTGCCTTTCTCAAAATTAATATATATATATATATATATATATATTTATATATATATATATATATATATATATATTGTTAGAATATTCTCTACTTCAGTTTGCTCCTGTATCCCTTTTGCTAATTTTTTGTCTCTTATTGCCTTTCTCAAAATTAATATATATATATATATATATATATATAAATATATATATATATATGTATATGTATATGTATTTATATATATATATATATATATATATATACAAACATATCTTGTTAGAATATTCTCCCCTTCAGTTTGCTCCTGTATCCATTTTGCTCCTTTTTTGTCTCTTATTGCCTTTCTCAAAATTAATATCTCCATTGATCTTCAAGTTGGAATTGGCTTATATTCTTAGATTTTAGTATGACTCTTAGTTTCGGATTTTAAGCTAATACCGGTAGTAAAATATCATTAAATACCTTCTTTTTTTTTTTAGAGAGTGACCTTTTACTTTTCAAAATCATATCTCTTTCTCACCAAATGCTCATCATCCTATGCTTATCCTTCTTTGAATTTTTAGGCTTTGTCATGGAGAAACATTTCTGCTTTATCTATTCAAAATTTCAATCATCTTTTGTAATCCCTCCCTTGTTAATCCTCCCACAGATCTATACAAAGGTTCTTTCCTCTGACTTTTTTTTTTTTGTATTAATTAAAGGAAGGATAATAGCAATAAAGCTTAATGATTATATATTGTACAAGTATAAAATAAGATTTTTTTGTAATTTTATCAATAAACAAAAAAAAAAGAAATGGTGGCACTGTAGTTCCACGGGCCTCCATTGTATGAAAGACCTGACTAAAAGAGAGAAAAAGGAAAACCTGACCGGTAACTTATTTATGAGGCGAGCTTAATTATGAATTTCACAGCAGAGACTCCCAGTGAATATGAAATGAAACATAAATTACTGAATATGGGCATTTGCTATTCAGCGTGTGAATAGCAAAAACATACGACGCTTTATATATTATGTGGTCAAAAGCATAATAAGTGATGAAATATAAAGGAATAGATATCTTTAGTTCATCATATAAAAAATTTTAATAATTGTAAATCGAATATGTTAGTTATTTTCAATCAAACACCAGCTTCCAGCTTTAATATTCTCTCTCTCTCTCTCTCTCTCTCTCTCTCTCTCTCTCTCTCTCTCTCTCTCTCTCAAATAGCGGAAATTATCATGATATCAGGCTAAGATTTACGCTTTGATATCTATGTCATCGGTGTTAGATCTAAACCACCTCAGAGTTGTGCCACGTGAAATATTATACAATGAACTAGAATCTAGCAAAAAATATCAAACTAAGACCAAATATCTGTGGTTAGTGGCACTCAAAAGAAATGTAAACTTTTTTCATCGTGTTATTTATAATTTATTTGTTAGTTATTCCTCTTGTTCCAAAGTGTCTTATAATATCAAAATCCGTTAAGTATTAATGTGGATTTTTATTCCGTCTCGTCACGGGAGGACGATGCAGTGAATAGCTTTTTTTTTTTTTAATGAAAAATCGTTTAAACAATCAGCCATACATTTGTAATTTTTAACAGATATCACTGAATTCTGGATTATCTTTCATGTGGTTCGTTGCCAAAAACGGTTTGACTCTATTTGACATGTTTATTTTATAACTCCTTTTGTCTATTTTGTGTTGTCTCTCTTTTTTTCTCATTGGCCATAATCAACTTTACTCTGCTGTACTAGTCAGGGACACTGAGTGGCATGGTAAGACGTATAACTATTTGGTCTTACCCTGACCTTCGGGTAAGGGTGAGGGGGAATAGTCATTCCTTGGTAAGAACAGATAGGCCTACCTCAAGAAGCACACTAGGAAACTACAACTGCCGTGTAATAGTTATGAGCAGGACAGAAATCTTCGTGTATCGTCACCTTTTATTTAATGGCTTACTAAAAGTTAGAGCTTCTGGTGGCTTTTTTTATATCAAAGATTTGTTCTTAAGTGTAAGGTAAAAAGATATTATGTATGTAATATTTACTAAACAGTGTGACACAAAACCTATCGGAGTATTTGTAGATTCTGAAAATGATAAATATTTCAAGACCAATCCCTATCGATAAGTAAAAATAATAAACATAATCTCATTTCCGATGGTTTCTATTTAATGACATTGTCGTTTATATTTACAATTAATATTCAATAATTCTTTACTAACAAAGGAGTAATTGCAATATCGCAGATCCATGGGAAGGTCACGGCAATGAATGGCCAGCTCAATTTATCATCATTTGTCTCTGAAATCAAATTAGAATCACTAATGGCAAAAATTGGCTGATTATTCTCATTAGTTCTCACACCTGTTACAGCTCCAAAAGCAATTACTCTAGTGATTATTTCCCAAACTTTAAACCGTTTTGTGTCTGGGTTATTTACATGGAAATATTTAGAAACCTATAAAGAAGATTTCCTTGTTTAATTTTGATTTTTATTTCAAATAGAATCTTAGTTTTAGATTTTTAACAGTTTTGTGCAGGATTTATGTGACGAGATTTTCCTAAATTGAAGAAATACTCCAAAAATCACTGTTTAGATTTGTTCGTGGAATAAAAAATAGATTTTTGCTTTTAAAAACTAATGTGGGAGATTTTTGTGCGGATCATTTATTCTCGAATAAATATTACAGAAATTGCACAAGAAAATAATTCTTTTCTATTCATTATTATAACAATTCAATGAAATAATAAATTCCATTTTCTTAATATAAATATAAATATCATTATGATTGAAGTTCATTCTTCATTTTATTTGACGGAATATATTTTCGCTGAATATTCAAAACCTGCAACTAATACAATAAGACATTTGATTTTCCTAACGTGAAAATAAAATTAATTCAAGTTGAATTATAATACCAATGATTTTAGCTTTCTTTTCCTAAAGCACACACAAGATAACTAACGCAAATCAAAAGTTTAATTCCATTGATCAGTCGATAAATGGGGGAAAATGAAAATAGGTTTTCCTTTATATTTTGGAACGAGGAAGACTCCTCTTTTTATTCAAAGGACCAAAGACAGTAAAAAGTTTAGTTTTTTTTTCTCTCTCTTATATCTTGGGCGAAAAATCTGACATTTAAATGCAAGTAAAATTAGTTCAGATTTAGTCTTAATTTGCTATGATGTTGTCTTATCTTTCTGACATTGCAGAGACAAGGGACAGCGACAAAGCTAAAGAGTCTGACCATATATACATTTGATCCAAGCCCAAGCCCCGGTTCACCAAAGCTAGGACCAGTGAAGCCCGGACATGGACTGCTGATGACTATAAATACTTTAACTTTAACAAAACAAGAGGAAGCGAAAGAAGATAGAATAGTGCCCGAGTGTACCCTTAACCAAGAAAACTCTTAGACCCTGGTACAGAGACTATGGCACTACCATGGTTTGATTTTGGATTGTCCTTCTACTAGAAAAGCTGCTTACCATAGCTAAAGAGGCTCTTCTACCCATACCAAGAGGAAACTGGCCACTGGAAAATTACAGTGCAGTAGTTACCCCCTTGGGTGAAGAAGAATTGTTTGGTAATCTTAGTGTTGTCAGGTGTATGAGGATAAGAGGAGAATATGTAAAGTATTATTATTATCATTATTATTATTATTATTATTATTATTATTATTATTATTACAAGCTAATATACAACTCTAGTTTGAAAAATAAATGGTATAATATCAAGGGTTACAATAGGGAAAATAGCCAAGTTAGGAGATATAACAAGCAAATAAATAAACCAAAAAGAACTGAAGAACATTCAAAAGTAAATATTTCAAGAATTGTAACATTTGTTATATATTTTATATATATTTTAAACTATAAAAAGAAATAAAAGGAGGAGGAACTGGATAGAATAATGTCTTCTTGTCCAATAAAGTTCATAAGAGATATGTATATCGCAATAAC
>NC_090753.1:16907182-16927182 GCF_036898095.1 Palaemon carinicauda
TTACGCTTCTGTTTTTCGTACCATGACCTTCAATAACCACTACCACCCACCTACTCTGGTATCAGGCCAAGCGGTCAATATCCTATCTAATCAACAGGAACATGTTTTTCATCTTTCATGAAGTCTACCTAATGACCAACTTCTATATGCGAATGACCTGTTGCTTATTATCCGTAACCGCTACTTTTTGCGATGATTCATGACCCAACTTCCACGTAATATATATGAAATATTTAGTCTGCATAATTCCGGATAGAATGTTAGTAGAGAACTCTGTTTTACTTCAGATTTTACGCATTATTACCTCTGCCAAGGCGGCTATGCAATCAAGTCGGTTTATTCATTTATTTCTTTAGCTGCAAGTCTGTGGATAGGACTACCTCAAAACTACTTGACGGATTTTGATGAAATTTTCACTAAAGAGAGATTCAAGGACTTAGGTTATGGACAATCTAATTGAGTTTTTAAGTTGATCCGGATTCGAGATCCGGATTTGCATTGTTCGTTTGTCTGTGGAAAGAATTACGTCAAAACTACTGCAGGAATTTTTAGGAACTTTTCACCACTGATGGATCACAGGTTCTGGGGGAACCCAACAAATTTTGGAGATGATCCTGGTCTGGATTCTAGATCCGGATTTAAATATCTTGCAATTTTAAAGATAACGTCAAAACCAATCGACAGATTCTGATGACATTATCACCACTGATGTGTGTTCGGTCATGGATGACCTCAATAAATTTTGTAGATCATACGGATCCCGATTTAGATTTCAGTTTATATATTTATTTATCTGTTTGTCTGTGTGGTTGTGGACAGGTTTACGTAAAAAAACCTCTTGACGGATTTTGACGAAATTTTCACATGTATATCATAGGTCATGGACGACCCCATTAAATTCCGGAGATGATCCAAATTCTAGATCCAGATTTGAATTTTCTTCATTTCAAATATAACATTAAAAGTACTCGATCGACTTTAAAGAAATTTTAACCAGAGATCCAGATTAGGATTCTAAGTTATTTATCTATTTATTTGTCTGTGGAGAGGATTACATCAAATATACTTGACGGATTTGATTTTTTTTTTTTACCACAGATAGATGGTCATGGATGACCCCATTAAATATTGAAGATGATATGTATTCATATTCTAGATTATTTATTATTTTTTTTTATTTGTCTGTGGGTCTCTGGACAAAATTACGTCCAAACTACTCTAACGAGATTTTCACCACACATTGATCCTAGGCATTGGAGCCCACCATTAAATTTTAGAGATGATCTGGATCCGGGTTCTAGATCTGCATTTGCATTTTTTACAGTTTCAAAGAATGTTAAAACAAACTGACGGATTTTGACGAAATTCCCACCACAGATAGATCTGAGGCCATGAATGACTCCAGTAACCTTTGTCAGAAGTCATAAATCTCTGATTTATCTTGTCTTCGTTATTATTTAGACCACCATACTGCTACCGGGGGGACATAAAACCCACTAAATCAATCATAATGTAACAGTAACACTAATATTGTATTTGCAAGAGAGACATGTTCCAATCCTTTAATCTTATTTATGATTTTAGGACCTTTGTGTCACATATAACTTTTAAATATGTCTGTAACATTTGTTGTTTTCAGTTATAATTGATAACGCTTTTACTAAAATAATAAAAAAGGTGATAACAATTTTAAGAAAAAAAAATATTTTGAAAGGTAAAGTAGTTGACAAAAGTTGGCATAAATCTTCAATTTATGTAAAGTAAGTTTATTAACATGCTGTTTTTAAACGTTATTACATTTTTACATCATAATAAGACGATGAAATACCAGGTATATGTTGGCGACAAGACTAACTAGCATCATTTGATAAAGCTCAGAGTTTACGATAGTTTCCAATATACAAAATATTTTACGAAGCATTGTCTGAGTTGAAAATACCTTTATAATGTATTAATGTTAAGCTAAAAATCATATGACAGACTGAGATTCATAATAATTATTCAAAAACTTTTTTACTAAAAATTATGCCCAATATATAAGGTAATCAACAAAGTGTTTTTTGGTATCAAAATACCATTTGAACATATAGATGGGGGGGAGGGTGGGGGGGGGGGGGGGGGGGAATGATAAACTTACTAGACAGCAGATGCATTTCTAAAGAACCCCATTAAAATGGTTGAATACATAGAAGTATAACTGTTTTGAAAATAGCAAAAAATTATGTGAAATTTGTAATTGTAAACTGAATCCAATATCATTACGCAAAAAGAGGCTATTCCAGAGAAAAGTGAAAAAAAAAAACCTTACCTTACCTAGGAAAATAAAAAATGTCCTAAGAGGAAGTATTACGAATGGCGTTAAAGCTAAGCTTGATTAAGTAATCAACCCTTAGAATGGGATGGTGACATTAATGAAAAAAGGGATATTAATATTTGTATTGTGGTGGTGAGGGGATTTTATTTTATGCGCTAATTAAATGTACTAGAGTTGTAATAATATTTTAAATAAATTTTAATGAATCCCTCAGCTCTCTCTCTCTCTCTCTCTCTCTCTCTCTCTCTCTCTCTCTCTCTCTCTCTCTCTCTCTCTCTCTCTCTCAATTGCATGTTTTGAATAAGATGTTAGAGTTATTCTCATTAATGTTGAAACTGTGCAATACGAATATTATATTATATATAAGACACTTTTTATGAAAGTCCTAATTCATATTTTAACCACCTTCGTATCTTAGTTTTCGAAATGAATATAATAGTAGCGATCATTTTAAAATTTGATATGAAAAATGTCATCATAGTATTTTTAATACTTGTGAAAAGTATTCTTTTCAAGCAAAAGCAAGTCGGTGAAATTTTTCTTATGTCAATATTCTTATGTAAAAAAAAAAAAATATCTTAATTAATTAATTAATAAATGCACTTAGTGAAAACCTCCTGATGTGGTCATTAAAATATGTAATTATACGAATATAAACTATTCACAATACCCTATTAAAGCTCCCCGTGCTGAAATAACAAAATATCTAAAATACTTGAGATTTAGACAGAATTGAAAGTCACATTCTCTTACGATTAACAACCTCGTCACCTATGACTTTCTATTGAAGATGAAAGAGGAGACTTGTTAGCGATATTTCACATTCTATCTATAATGAAAAAAAAAATAATTTTTCATACGTATGGTTGGTTTTGCGGAATTTAATACCTTCCGTAATGCACATACCTGTGTCGCATTAGTTGAGGGGTAAAATTCCGATGATGTGTGGATGGCTTCTCTCTCTCTCTCTCTCTCTCTCTCTCTCTCTCTCTCTCTCTCTCTCTCTCTCTCTCTCTCTCTCTCTTTATTTATTTTTTTCGTGGGATCAGTTTCTAGGCAAGTTCTTTGCTATCTTATGTCGAATTATTATAGATATCTTCAAGTGTTCAAATATATGATTCAGCTATTCCTGGTCTTTGAAGGGTTTTCATTATTACTGAAGTTTTATCTGAATCAAATTCTTTCTCATAGTCTATGAAGGCTTTGTCATAATCGGTTTATTTTCCCATTATCTTTTTAATTATATAAGAGTGTTCAGTTGTTGTATACCTACGTTTAAATCTTCCCTGCTCCCTTGGTTTAATAAAGTCTAGCTGTGATTCTATTCACCCTAAGTAATATCTTTGTAAATATTTTACATATTACGATGGGTAAACATATTGGTGGGGTATATATTCAGGCATTCTTATGGCCACTCTGTGTGATATTCAGTGAGTTTTTCTACTATGAAATCTCCTTCATTTATTACTGAAATAATTGATGAGCCATCTTCTGCTGTTATTTTGCTTTTTTGTTAAGCCTTTCAAAGCTTTCCTTACGTTTGGTACAGACTCGGGTGTTTTATTCTTTTTATTGGCCAATCTATCATTTATATTTTGTGTAACATTGTATAGAAATCCTTAGCATTTTCTATCAATCCATCTCTTTTGTTAATGATATTTCATTTTTTATTCTTTAAAAAGAACATCTGTGGGCACCCTTCTCTAAGTCTTATTTTCATCAATTTGGTGCTTCTTCCTCTCGTTAGTGTATCTTCAATTTCGTTCTGATCGTGTTTACGAATATCATGGATTTTTAGCTTGTTCAATGGTTTCGATAATTCTGATAATATTATTTCATTTCTCTTGGATTTTACCTTCATTTCCAATCTTGTCGTTATTATCCTTTGGTCTTTCCTAATAGTTTTCCTCAGACTTATTTACGAACCTTCACCTAATAATTTTGCTAATCTGCTGTTCATTTCTTCTTTATTGCTTCCAGTTCATCGTGTAGCTGGAAGTAGCTATTTTGTTTGCAAAACCAAACTCATCAGATATTTCCTTTATTAAAGGAGTGTTTATTTTTTTCCTTATTTCTTTCCTTAGGTTTCAACAAATTTCACGTTTCACCATTCTTTGACAATTTTTTTAACACTGTTTCATCTTTGACTAAATTAACTTTTTCAATCATAACATAATCTATTTATTATTTAGCTTTTCCATTTGGGCTTCTTTATATCCTTTTTCTGTTCATGATTTCGATATTGTTTCTTTCTGTAAGTTATGCAAGAAGGTCTCTTCTCTTATTCCTTGTGCTCACCAAAAAAATTTACCTATTGCTGAATCTACTATCTTCTTTTGACCTACTTTAGCATTGAAATCACCAAAAACGAATGTGAAATGAGTGATGTTTTTTTCATGCATATATCCAGTTTTTCAAAAAACAAATTTATTTCTTACTATGTATAGGATGTTGTTGTTGCAGACAATTGAATGATCTTCAGTTTATAGTTCTTATTTAATTAGATAAATATTCCTACCATATCATTATTACTACTAATTTTGTCTGCTCCCTTCATGATTTTTATTAATAAGAAAACCCACTCCATTTTATAAAACCCCTCAATCCTATTACAAACCAATTTATTCATTACAGCTCTTCTATTAACCCAACAAAGTCTTCTTCCGTAAACTTGGTCCCGATATTGTATGTTGCATGATTCATTTTCCAGAGATCGCCTGTTCTAATCCACCTTGGGCAGTTATTCCACTGCCTATGAGGACTGGGAACCGAGACCGAATTGTAGTATCCATGTCTGGATTTTGGCCAGGTTTCATCACCACGCTCACCGCTGCAAATTGGTGATCTAGGAGATTTTGGTCTAATTACAACAAGCCAGAATGTTATAGATGTCGTTGACTAGTATAACTTTGCTTAGCATGGCGATGCACAAACACTTCCACCTCGTTAAGGTATCCCTACTAAGGAAGGGATATACAGTATATATATATATATATATATATATATATATATATATATATATACTCACACATACACACACACATATATATATATATATATATATATATATATATATATATATATATATATATATATATATATATATATATATATATATATATATATATATATATATATATATATATATATATATATATATATATATATATATATATATATATATATATATATATATATATATATATATATATATATATATATATATATATATATATATATATATATATATATATATATATATATATATATATATATATATATAAATATATACATACATACATATACCAAGGCACTTCCCCTAATTTTGAGGGGTAGCCGACATCAACAAATGAAACAGAACAAAAAAGGGGACCTCTACTCTCTACGTTCCTCCAGCCAAACAAGGGACTCAACCGAGTCCAGCTGGTACTGCTAGGGTGCCACAGCCCACCCTCCCACAATATCCACTACAGATGAAGCTTCATAATGCTGAATCCCCTACTGCTGCTACCTCCGCGGTCATCTAAGGCATCGGAGGCAGCAGCAGGGCCTACCGGAACTGCGTCACAATTGCTCGCCATTCATTCCTATTTCTAGCACGCTCTCTTGCCTCTCTCACATCTATCCTCCTATCACCCAGAGCTTTCTTCACTCCATCCATCCACCCAAACCTTGGCCTTCCTCTTGCACTTCTCCCATCAACTCTTGCATTCGTCACCTTCTTTAGCAGACAGCCATTTTCCATTCTCTCAACATGGCCAAACCACCTCAACACATTCATATCCACTTTAGCTGCTAACTCATTTCTTACACCCGTTCTCACTCTCACCACTTCGTTCACAACCCTATCTACTCGAGATACATCAGACATACTCCTTAGACACTTCATCTCAAACACATTCAATTTCTGTCTCTCAGTCACTTTCATTCCCCACAACTCCGATCCATACATCACAGTTGGTACAATCACTTTCTCATATAGAACTCTTTTTACATTCATGCCCAACCCTCTATTTTTTACTACTCCCTTAACTGCCCCCAGCACTTTGCAACCTTCATTCACTCTCTGACGAACATCTGCTTCCACTCCACCATTTGCTGCAACAACAGACCCCAAGTACTTAAACTGATCCACTTCCTCAAGTAACTCTCCATTCAACATGACATTCAACCTTGCACCACCTTCCCTTCTCGTACATATCATAACCTTACTCTTACCCACATTAACTCTCAACTTCCTTCTCTCACACACTCTTCCAAATTCTGTCACTAATCGGCCAAGCTTCTCTTCTGTGTCTGTAACCAGTACAGTATCATCCGCAAACAACAACTGATTTACCTCCCATTCATGGTCATTCTCGTCTACCAGTTTTAATCCTCGTCCAAGCACTCGAGCATTCACCTCTCTCACTAATCCATCAACAAACAAGTTAAACAACCACGGTGACATCACACATCCCGGTCTCAGCCCCACTCTCACCGGAAACCAATCACTCACTTCATTTCCTATCCTAACACATGCTTTACTACCTTTGTAGAAACTTTTCACTGCTTGCAACAACTTTCCACCAACTCCAACATATATATATATATATATATATATATATATATATATATATATATATATATATATATATATATATATATATATATATATACATACTTACATATACCAAGGCACTTCCCCCAATTTTGAGGGGTAGCCGACATCAACAAATGAAACAAAACAAAAAAGGGGACCTCTACTCTCTACGTTCCTCCAGCCTAACAAGGGACTCAACCAAGTTCAGCTGGTACTGCTAAGGTGCCACAGCCCACCCTCCCACAATATCCACCACAGATGAAGCTTCATAATGCTGAATCCCCTACTGCTGCTACTTCCGAGGTCATCTAAGGCATCGGAGGCCGCAGCAGGGCCTACCGGAACTGCGTCACAATCGCTCGCCATTCATTCCTATTTCTAGCACGCTCTCTTGCCTCTCTCACATCTATCCTCCTATCACCCAGAGCTTTCTTCACTCCATCCATCCACCCAAACCTTGGCCTTCCTCTTGTACTTCTCCCATCAACTCTTGCATTCATCACCTTCTTTAGCAGACAGCCATTTTCCATTCTCTCAACATGGCCAAACAACCTCAACACATTCATATCCACTTTAGCTGCTAACTCATTTCTTACACCCGTTCTCACTCTCACCACTTCGTTCACAACCCTATCTACTCGAGATACATCAGTCATACTCCTTAGACACTTCATCTCAAACACATTCAATTTCTGTCTCTCAGTCACTTTCATTCCCCACAACTCCGATCCTAACATCATGGTTGGTACAATCACTTTCTCATATAGAACTCTTTTTACATTCATGCCCAACCCTCTATTTTTTACTACTCCCTTAACTGCCCCCAACACTTTGCAACCTTCATTCACTCTCTGACGTACATCTGCTTCCACTCCACCATTTGCTGCAACAACAGACCCCAAGTACTTAAACTGATCCACTTCCTGAAGTAACTCTCCATTCAACATGACATTCAACCTTGCACCACCTTCCCTCCTCGTACATATCATAACCTTACTCTTACCCACATTAACTCTCAACTTCCTTCTCTCACACAATCTCCCAAATTCTGTCACTAATCGGCCAAGTTTCTCTTCTGTGTCTGCAACCAGTACAGTATCATCTGCAAACAACAACTGATTTACCTCACCTTCATGGTCATTCTCGTCTACCAGTTTTAATCCTGTTCCAAGCACTCGAGCATTCACCTTTCTCACCACTCCATCAACAAACAAGTTAAACAACCACGGTGACATCACACATCCCGGTCTCAGCCCCACTCTCAACGGAAACCAATCACTCACTTCATTTCCTATCCTAACACATGCTTTACTACCTTTGTAGAAACTTTTCACTGCTTGCAACAACTTTCCACCAACTCCAATATATATATATATATATATATATATATATATATATATATATATATATATATATATATATATATATATATATATATATATATATACAGTTTATATGTGTGTGCGTTTATATATATATATATATATATATATATATATATATATATATATATATATATATATATGTGTGTGTGTGTGTGTGTGTGTGTGTGTTTTTTTTTTTCTCCGTGTATGTATGGCATGTAAGTTATAAGATATTTTAATTTTGATTTAAACAGTTTATAAAAAGATATTAATTTCAAAAAATCTCAGGTAGATTCCATGGACTTTGTAACATGACTTTACTAAGCTCTTTGTGAACTGGTGATTTTTCGTTACCTTGGATTGAAGTAACTTCAAAAACGGCATTGAACGGTAAGACATTTACCCTTATTGGTATTTTCGAATACGTACCAACACCATCGCAGTATGTAAATAGCACTTGAAAAAATGTAAATGATTTTACGTTTGCAATGGCTAGAGAAGATTATATAAGGTAATTCTTAATATTTTCTTTATTTTTCATGTTATAGTAAATTATAAAATACTGGAGATTTATCAGCATATATTTTAGGAGATACGTACACACATGTGTTTTGAGAGACAGTTAGACAGAGAGAAAGACGCAACTACGGAATGTTTGAATATTTTATTCTTCACTTTTGCAACCGCTTTCAAGGCCAGTTCTTGAAGTTTCTCTTGTGCAGAAGATTTATGCATAGAGAGAGAGAGAGAGAGAGAGAGAGAGAGAGAGAGAGAGAGAGAGAGAGAGAGAGAGAGAGAGAGAGAGAGAGAGAGAGAGAGAGTTTCACTTTTATTTTAAAGTCTGCCTCCACCGCTGTAATTGAATTTAGTTGTTTTGGCAACGACATAATCATGTGTAGTTTTTAGTGTCCTTCTTATTCGACTTTACCAGTTCACCACAGAAGCCGAATAATAAGAAAATTGTCAATCCTCTGCTAAATTGAACAGAAGTATAATCCTTTATCATTAAACCTTCCTCTCTCTTTCTATTCGACTTGTGAGATTCGAACATGGTTTATCAAATTTCCGGCTCACATTGTTACAAGAGTAAAAAAAAAATTATCATGACATTACTAGAAACAAGAGATAGGTAAAAAACGTCTAGGCAGTAGGAGAATACAAGGTAAGTTCTTGTCCCTCGTCAACACTTGAAGATATTATTAACGCTGACGGAGAAGAGGAGTTGTGACGTCAAATCAGTGGTTGTGTAAAAGGCTCCTCCAAGGTTGAAGATGAGGAGGAGGAGGAGAGTCGAAGTGGGTGTCTGGGAATACAGGATATTCTGTTTGGGAGAGAGAGCATGGATTATTCCTTTATATTTTTCTATCATTCCTTACTTAATGCTTATATAACTGTCTTTAAAATTATGCAATTTTTTTTGTTTGGATAATCTTGTTGGTAAAATAACTTATTTTAGTGCATTTATTAAATAATTTACTAATTTTACATATGTATTTATCGCTTAAAAATACTAATTATTATTATTATTATTATTATTATTATTATTATTATTATTATTATTATTATTATTATTATTATTATTATTGGGGGTGTTCCTGCGAGGTTGGGAAGGAAACACAACCTTGAATTTAACGTAAGTTCTATTGAGAAGGTGCAATACAAGAACTGAATACAAACAGGCAGAAAATACGTCCGGCCTGGGTGACGAACGATGATACAAGCACACTGTGTGATGCCCCAAGGATGGGAAGTACATTGTTGCCATGTCTTCGGGGCATTGCCATACTTAATAATGTATTAGATATCTATGCATAATAACATTGTAATATGATGCATATAGATATATGAGTATATAGCGGGTGTATTTATTTACAAGAGACACATGTAATAAATGAGACATTTGATAATTGGGAAATATAATACATTGCTTTTGGTATGATTATATGTTAACGTCAGTTAATATAACAGTCTCACATTTTGTATATCTATACCTCCCTCACCCCTCGTGTTCGTAGTTCCATTCTCGAGCGAACTCTTTTTAATGAGCCTTTGAGATCTGCGTGGGAACACTTGGGGGTTAGAGACTAAGGACCTTTCTATGTCCGTACAAAGGGCCAGAGGTAAAAGTGGGAGGGGGTCAACGCTGGGCACTGGACGTAGAAAACGGCGGTTACGCCACCAAGCTCGGCCACTGCAAGGACGCACCTCATTGTCTCATGATTTGCCAAAACCCATGATCACTCCAACCTTTTCCCATCGATTTGATGTCGGTTCTTGGATCCTTACTGTCTGACCTATTTGCAACTTGGGAAGTGGCCGGGCGTGTTGATCATATTGTAGTTTTACTTGTTCAGTACGGGCAGGTGCACGGCGGTCACAGTCCTCAGACTTGGCCTGCCATTCCTCTGAAAAAGACTGTGGATGAGCATGTACATAGGTACAGAGTGGGCAGCCATACAAAATCTGTGCTGGAGAGCGGCCTGTGAAGTTTGGAGTATCACGCAGTTCCAAGAGTCCTCAATCAAATTCTTCGCAGTCAATATTGCCTGGAGGTGCTGTCTTGAGAATCAAGTGCTTCATGGCTTTTACAGAAGCTTCTGCATGGCCATTGGACTATGGGTAATGTGGTGCTGACATGATGTTGTGGACATCCCATCTCATCGTGAAATCTTGGAAGTCTTTTCTGGCGAATTGAGGGCCACCATCAGTACTGAGACGAAAGGGAACACCGACTTCCCTGAAGTAACGACAGAAGATATGTATAGTGTTGGAAGCTGTAGTGTCTCCTTTACATGGTACCACAACAGGCCACTCAGAGAGCCGATCAGTTACAACGAGGAATGACTTCCCGACGACACTGAAAAAGTCAGCTGAGACAGACTCAAAAGGGTGGTCATAATTCAATAAGGGTTCCTGCTGAAGGCTAGGCTGCAGCATTTGGCATAATTCACAAGCTCTGATCGTACTGGTGATGTCTGAGTCGATTCCCGGCCAAAAAAACAGTCTATCTTACACATTGCTTTATGGCTTCCACTCCTCGATGACTATCATGAAGATGAGCGAGAGTACGACGAAGGAGGGAAGCAGGGACGACAATTCTTGCTCCCCAGAGAACAAGATCACCATCAGTTGAGAGGTTTTCCCTTACTTTCCAGAAAGGGAAAGGGAAAGTTATAACGGCTTGATGGAAATCGTGAAGTCACACAATTCACATGACGGGTATACGATGGATCAGGTCTTGCTGCAGCTTGGAGTTCCTGAAGTGTCCTATCTGCATCGTGGGGCATAGAATCTTCTTCGCTGATGACAGCATTGACATTGACAATATATCTGACGTGTGATGTGACATCAGTACAAGTGTTTTCCTCTTCTGGAGTAAGCTGACTGACTGGAGCTCGAGATAAGGCATCTGGAATGCTGAGCTGCTTTCTAGCCTGCCACACTGCTGTGAATAGGTACGGTGAAATCTTTTCCTTGAAACGCTGAAGGCGAGGATTCTCGACTGCATCGGGTGTATAATGATTGAGAATTGGGATGAGTGGCCGGTGATCAGTCATCAGCTAGATACAACCTACACTTAAACATGGCACAAACCACAGCTAACAACTCTAGCTCTATAGTAGCCAAGCGAGACTCGTCATCTGTGAGGAAACGGGAGCCACATTGAACTAGACGAAGTCTGCCATTACTATGGTCCTGTAGAAGGGCGTATCCAAGTCCATATAGGCGAGAGGCATCAGTCTGGAGGATTACTGGCAATGCAGGATCAAAGGAGTCAAGGACTGGGAGGCTTACCAAGGCGGCCTTGAGTCGACGAAATGCCTCGTCATAATCAGGAGTCCAAAAGAATGCTCTCTTGATGTTCATCAGAGGTCGTAGGGGCCGAGCTGTAGCAGCAATCTCAGGGGTAGATTCGGCCAACTGGTTCACTAAAACCATGAATGATCGAAGGTCAGTCAGATTGTTTGGTGTTGGAAAGTCTCGAATTGCACTGACTTTGCCAGGATCTGCTGCTATACCTTCTTCTGAGAGCTGATATCCACAAAAGGAAACTTGAGATGCAGCAACCATAAACTTGACTCTGTTGAGAGTAATCTTGAATTTGCGGCATCTAAGAAGCATCTCGTAGATTTGTTGAAGATGAGTGAAGTAATGTTCATCAGAAAGAATTATGTCATCCACAACCTTTACACAGTTCTGCATTCCTTGAAGAGCCATATTACCGTGGAGACAGAAGGCGTCCCCTGTAGCTGCAAAACCCATTGGGCCTCTGCAATGTTTGAAATGGCCGTACGGTGTAATGAAGGTTGTCAAGTGTTGGTCCTCTTCAGCAAGTGCCATCTGCCAATATCCACATAAGGCATCTGCTCTAGTGAAATATTTTGCCTTCGAATTAACACTACGGATGGCAGCGAACGGAGTTGGAGAAGGGTGGTTTGGTCAGGACACTTGGCTGTTGAGCTTAGTGAGGTTAACAGTGACACGGACATCTGAGACCTTAGCTACTACGAATGAATGGATGGCACCATTCTGAAGGTTCATCACCGCCAGGCTTAATAATTCCTTGGGTTACCATGGAGGCGAGTTCTTCCTTAACTTGATCGCGGAAAGCAAAGGGTATCTGGCGTGGAGTGTGGACAGCAAAGGGTACTGCACCATCCTTGAGGTGGATCCTCATTGGAGGGCTGGTCATCGGCTGGAGTGGTGTTGTCTTGGGGTCTTCTTTGGTGACCAGAACATCGTTGAACTCCCGTAGGAAAATTTCTCTTGCCTCAGTAGGGGATGAGGTAGCAGAAAGGGGTAATTCCTTGCATCTTTTGACATACTCAACTTCCAATATTGGCTTGGAAAAGTCCGGAGAAATAATTGCTAATTCTTTACAGTAGCTGTAAGACAACAATGGTGTTTGGACACCATCATGAACCTGTATAAGAGCAGAACAGGACTGCTTACCCAGCATAGGAATGGCTTGGAAGGTACCCAAAGTAGGTGTCATAGCTGAACTATCGGCAGTTAGAGTTACAGTTGTAGGAAACGGCTTCAAACTATTCCTAGGTATCTTAAGGAGGTCAAGAAGCTAGGGTCCTACCACGGAGATTTCGGAGCCGGTGTCAGGTAACATCTGAATTCAGGATATGACATATCCATGTTAGAAGAACACAGAGAGGATTAGGCGACTTGCCGAAAGTTTTGTCTCGACGACAGCTGGACTTCTTTACAACCTTTGATTTACCTGTCGATGGGGTAGCTTTGTCACTTGATGAGCCACCCTGTGTACTGACATTTCTCTTTGCCTTACAGTATTTATCAGAATGTCCACATGGTTACAAACTCGGCACTGTGCTGCATTGGCTGGGCGATTTGGAGTCCTGTCCTAATGACCTCGTCGACCGCAGTTCTTGCAGCTGCTTTCTAGGGCTAGGAAAACTTCAGAAGAACGGTGGTTACGTGCAAAACGCTGGCAGGGACTGGCTGGTATGGGTGGTGGGGTTGAAGAATGATTTTTACCACCTCCTTTCTGTTTCTGGGAGGTTGGTGCTCGAATGGCAGAAGTAGCCTTCCTAGCTGCCTCATATGAGTGACAAGTATTGACCACCTCCTGTAGTGAAGCTGTTGCATCAAGAGAGATCAGTTTCTGGACAAATTCCCCATCCCTGATACCCATGAGAATTATCATCTTCATTTGAGTTTCCTCACACACTGATGAATTCCCCGGACAGACGTCTACCTCTTCAGCTATATGCTTAGGGCGCACATAAAAATCTGAAAAAGACTTTCCCTCAAACTGCTTGCAACTTAAGAGTTCTCTTCAGCATTGAGCTTCGTTGTGTAGACTTTTCACATGATTCTGCAGCTCATCTAAGACCTCTTCTACTGCCTTGTCTGTGATGGGTGGAATATCCAGGGTGTGTTCCAAGATCCTCTGCATCTCAAGAGTGAGGCACCTTCTGAGCTGAATGAGTTGCTTCTCTCTAGGTAACTTGGCTAAATCCATCATGATAGAATAATCGTCCCATCGACACCTCCATTCGCGAAAAACTTGAAAACTGGAATCTGCTTGAAGGGGAGGTGGGTTCTGGGTGATAGCTTTTTGAGGAGCAGGTATTACTGATGAACTTGAAGACGGAACAGTACGTACTGACGACGTAGACGATGTATTGGCTGAAAGGCTATGTGTGCTGTCAGGTTGGGAAGTAACAGGAAGCAACCTCTGCAACAATGCTGTAAAGCGTGCACTTTCTTCCTGTCGACGTTGTTCGTCTTCCCTGCGTCGAGAATCCTCTTCTTGGCACCTTCTTACATCCTCTTGTATTCGACATTGTACAAGATACTTGAAGAAATGAAGAGAATCGGCTCCTGGAGCTGATTGAGGAGTTGTAAAATGTGGGGTGAGCGGCTGTGGCAACTGGTAAACTTCCTCACAAGTTAATCCACCGAGAGCACCAACATTTGGATTAAATTCTTCCTCTACCTCTGCTACTCGTATATCAGTAGATTCCTTGTGAAATTGCGATTCCGACATGGTTTATTGTAAAACCATTAACATTAACATAAGAAGGAATATGTACGAAATAAAAATTAAATTTTCCAAAATATTCAGAAATATTTTAATTCTTACGAATACATGCACATTTTACCAAGTGTAGCGGTTTGGTCCAGGTAGGGAGGGGGAGAAGTCTGTTCGATGAACAGTAGTGAGTAGTCCCACTGTCCCCTCGGTGACGTCAGTTGCTCGGAAGCGTTCAAAGTGGGTAGATGTCAGTGGGCCGGTCTAATTAAATTATGTGCTAAGCTCGTTATTGTACTTAATTACGGACACAGCATATGAGGAGGTCACTTAACAGTCACTAAGGCACACAGCACTAAAAGGGTCCACTTATAAGTCACTATGGGCAACGATCACTACACTTAAATGCACATGAACTGCACAATAAATCCATGGAGATTCACGAGGAAAGTAATGGCGGCTTTAATCGTCGATTTGCGCTTGTAAAACACTCTCTTCTCACAAAATACTCACTGCGCCATATAGTGAGGCACCTTCTGAGCTGAATGAGTTGCTTCTCTCTAGGTAACTTGGCTAAATCCATCATGATAGAATAATCGTCCCATCGACACCTCCATTCGCGAAAAACTTGAAAACTGGAATCTGCTTGAAGGGGAGGTGGGTTCTGGGTGATAGCTTTTTGAGGAGCAGGTATTACTGATGAACTTGAAGACGGAACAGTACGTACTGACGACGTAGACGATGTATTGGCTGAAAGGCTATGTGTGCTGTCAGGTTGGGAAGTAACAGGAAGCAACCTCTGCAACAATGCTGTAAAGCGTGCACTTTCTTCCTGTCGACGTTGTTCGTCTTCCCTGCGTCTAGAATCCTCTTCTTGGCGCCTTCTTACATCCTCTTGTATTCGACATTGTACAAGATACTTGAAGAAATGAAGAGAATCGGCTCCTGGAGCTGATTGAGGAGTTGTATAATGTGGGGTGAGCGGCTCTGGCAACTGGTAAACTTCCTCACAAGTTAATCCACCGAGAGCACCAACATTTGGATTAAATTCTTCCTCTACCTCTGCTACTCGTATATCAGTAGATTCCTTGTGAAATTGCGATTCCGACATGGTTTATTGTAAAACCATTAACATTAACATAAGAAGGAATATGTACGAAATAAAAATTAAATTTTCCAAAATATTCAGAAATATTTTAATTCTTACGAATACATGCACATTTTACCAAGTGTAGCGGTTTGGTCCAGGTAGGGAGGGGGAGAAGTCTGTTCGATGAACAGTAGTGAGTAGTCCCACTGTCCCCTCGGTGACGTCAGTTGCTCGGAAGCGTTCAAAGTGGGTAGATGTCAGTGGGCCGGTCTAATTAAATTATGTGCTAAACTCGTTATTGTACTTAATTACGGACACAGCATATGAGGAGGTCACTTAACAGTCACTAAGGCACACAGCACTAAAAGGGTCCACTTATAAGTCACTATGGGCAACGATCACTACACTTAAATGCACATGAACTGCACAATAAATCCATGGAGATTCACGAGGAAAGTAATGGCGGCTTTAATCGTCGATTTGCACTTGTAAAACACTCTCTTCTCACAAAATACTCACTGCGCCATATTGGGGGGTGTTCCTGCGAGGTTAGGAAGGAAACACAATCTTGAAATTAACGTAAGGTCTATTGAGAATGTGCAATAAAAGAACTAAATACAACAGACAGAAAATACGTCTACCTTGGGTGACGAACGATGGGAAGTACATTTATGGCAAGTCTTCGGGGCGTTGCCATACTTAATAATGTAATAGATATCTATGCATAATAACATTGTAGTATGATGCATATACACATATGAGTACATAAGGGGTGTATTTATTTACAAGAGACACGTATAATAAATGGGAAACATAATACAGTGCTTTAGGTATGATTATATGATTAACGTTAGAAAAAGTAACGGTCTCACAATTTATATATCCACAATTATTATTATTATTATTATTATTATTATTATTATTATTATTATTATTATTATTATTATTATTGTTGTTGTTGTTGTTGTTGTTGTAAAATCAGTAATAGCAATATTCCTTCTGATTAAACTCGGAATATTCCAACACCCGGTTTTGAAGTGGGCACCGCGTGTCCTACATACCAGAATATGAACTCAAGTAAAATACTACCGCGAGATATCTGTAGTATCCTTTGAATGGCCGGATAGTACTACATTCGATCCCTCTCTAGTCACATGTCATATTCCTTTGCTTACACATACAGTGAATAGTCGGGCCTATTCTCTAGACATTCTCCTCTTTACCCATGCACCTAACAACACTATAGTAGCCGTTAGTCTTCTTCACTGAAGGGGTGTTAACTGCTGCAATATAATTAATAATTGGCTACTTTGCACTGAGTAAGGGTAAAAGAGAATCTGGTTTTTGGTTTTCCAGTGTTGGAAAGTGCTACAATCTCTGTATCATGAGCTTTCACTGACTTAGGTTAGAGTTCTACTCCTCAGACACAATATTTTTTTCCTCTCTTATTGTCGCTCCTCACTGGACTATTTTTCCTGTTGGAGTCATTGGGCTTATAGCCTCAAGCATTGAAATAATAATAATAATAATAATAATAATAATAATAATAATAATAATAATAATAATAATAATAATAATAATAATAATAATAATAATAATAATAATAATATTTATTATTATTATTATTATTATTATTATTATTATCATAACAACTTAGACATCGCCACAAAATGATGTTAACAAAAATTATATAGAATATTATGCACTTTATTGGAAATAAATACACGTCAGACATCGAATTACTATCACCTAGTTTATCAATATTATTGTTAGTTCTTTTTTTTATCTTGATTACTTACTTAGAAGAAATAAGAGTGTAAGTTCTTTACTTTTGTTTTTCCATTTACTCATTCATTCAATTATCTTTATTACATATATTATATTGGAGGTCTTCTACCTATCCATTATAAGGAAACGTTATCCAAGCACTCTTAAAGGAGATATTTTTTTTTCTTTTTTTATGTTCCCTGGTATCCTTAACAATAGAGACATCAGTATTGTAACATGACACAAATTGTATTCCTCGGCTGTCCTTAGTTCCAGAGAGAAAGAAGCTATTTGGCTGGAGTAATTTGTTTGATAAAAGAGCTTATTTAACTAATCCTTGGCTGAGCCACTTTATTTTACCTAACACATATGCTGCTCTATTTGCATATTTCACAGTTTACTACTTTGCAAGTCTTTTCATACTTTATGTTCTATGGCAAATCATGGGTCCATATGCATTGTCTTAATCATTATCCATTTGTACTGTGTGATAATCTGCATTGTATATGTACATGCAAATAATTATTTCAGTTTGTTTAGACAGTAACAGACGACATCATGGCTGTGTATGAATGTTCTTCTATCTCTAGTTCAATCGACACAATCAATGAAATCAATATCGTCTATTATAAATGTCTCTACCTGGCAATCTGCTAGACAGGGGTTCAAGATCTATTTAAGCTCGATAGTTTGTTGCAGTTTGTAAACTTGCCATCCTTGTGAGCGAGGTATGTGATTTTACGGGTGCCTATTGGTTTATCTTCTGAATCATAAACAGCCATTGGCTGGTCCTCTCTTTTGGAGATGAGGCTTGGGTGCTGATATATGCACTATATATGATGATGTTTAAGGCATTGTCAGTGTCCCTTGCCTGTGCCATTCATGATATACATTTAAACCTTGAACCTTTGTATTATGTATGCAAAGTAGACTTAATGGGACAAATGGTCTTCCAGTCACTTAACTCATAATTTCTGTTTAATTGACAAAATTATCTCCCGTTAGGCATTATCACCATTTAATGAACCTATTTTCTACTTGAAAAACGCGATATCTATTAGACCTAATTACTCCTAGATAGATATATCCACCGTTGAAAGATATAATTACCGCTTGAGGACATAATTATGACTGGAAGGGCACATATATACCTTGAGATACACTCGATAGACAGTAGACGATGGTCATGATAGATGGTTGATAGACACGATTACCATCTGACAGAAATGATCACCAATGGACACATCAATAGCCCAGTGATTAACATGAACACCATTTTAAAAATAGTGTCGCCATTTAATGTATGTAATTACCACCTGACTGACATACTGTAGCGAATATTTGATGGACAATCACGGTACCTCAGAAAGGGGTAGGACCAAAAAAATGCATATTTCTCATAAAAAATAAGGTTTAGCTAATAAAGCTGATAACATTTGATTGAGATAATGGTTAGGAAATCATTTGATTTTTACGATTAGATGATCGATAACAGTGATGCTTAAATTGACAGGCCTACGTTGAAAAGCTATCCATCAGAATAATTTTGTTATTCGATTCGTTATAGATATATGGGAATCTTTGTACAAACTTCATAGGTTTTTTACGCCTTTCTATTATATGCAAACTATTCTTAGGTCGATATGGTTCCCACCTTTTCTCCTCAAAAATATTGAGGACATTAAGTACATTATTACCCAAAACTTTATCTTTTGGAAAATATGTTTCCTATTTTATCTTAACTCCTTTTTCATTATATTTAAAAGATTGCAGTTAGCTTTATGAGCGTCTAATTAATTGTAATATTTCCAATAGATAATGCAAAGCAAAGTTAACATAATATTATAATCATAACAATTAAAAAAAGAAAAATTATCTGCGATGAAACTTCTATCCCCATGAAGAAGATTTGACACCGAATGTGTAAGTGTAGTGTTTCACGCACAGAGCTCCCTCTTTTAATTTTTTCATGAGGGTCATCTTGTTCTCTCCACCCTCTCAGAAACTGTGGCTCTCATATTCCTTTTTACCACTCAAGGCATTTCTTTTTCCGGGAAATGAGAGCATTTCCACTTTTCTCAGTGTATTTTTTTTCCATATGTTTTGTCTCTTTTCATTGTACGTGTTTTCTTCTTTTTTTCGGTCATTCTTTTCTTGATCATGAAATTTTATTCAACCTCCTTAAGGCATTGATCTCAACAATCACAAATGGAAAGAACGAGTCATAGCATGTCAAACTACAATAATTATCAAAGCAGTTGGAACCGAAGATTTTCCAGTGTACGTTTGGAGGTCAATAGGAGTTTTACGTAAAGTATATACAAAGAAACATTTCATTATCATTACTGATGATATTATTATCATTATTACTAGTA
>NC_090753.1:16938399-16940899 GCF_036898095.1 Palaemon carinicauda
ATATATATATATATATATATATATATATATATATATATATATATATATATATATGTATATATATATATATATATATATATATATATATATATATATATATATATATATATATATATATATATATATATATGTATATATATATATGCGTAAAAATCACAGGAAAACGTGATGCTCAGATGCAGAAGAACCACAGGGAAAATGAAAATACAGAATATACACTTGAGTCCTGACTAGTTTCGTGATACTTCCTCAGAGGACTGATTTATTGAGAGAGGTTTCTTACAATTTATAGGGAAAGCAAAAGTACGAACATACATATAGAGATTTGGAGAACAATGACACTCCCTTACCCGCTACCTGGGCTTGACTCAGGTGTGAGTAGGAGGAGTCCGCAAGCTCGTTAGACACCTGCTAAAAAGGGTCATTTCTAGTGGCGGGTATATTCTTGTTTTCTTCTTATTTTACTTTCATTACAGTTATTTATATGTCAATGCGGTAGCCTTATCTATATAAATACATAAGCAAAACATACACAAACATACAAATATATATATATATATATATATATATATATATATATATATATATATATATATATATATATATATATATACATATACACATATATATATATATATACATATACATACACATATACATACACATATACATATATATACATACATACAGATACAAATACATATACATATACATAAATACTTACACATACACATACATATACAGACACACATATATACATATATATACACATACATATATACATATATACATATATACACATACATACTTATGCATATATACATTTATATGTATACAACATTAATATCATAAACATATAATCATGTATATATCAATACTTATATCTAGCATAACACTATATAGTGCCAATATACTTATGCATACTATATAAAATAATTGTTTCCTTTAATGAATGGTAGCTTAGGTCTAAATATTAATTTCACACCGACGTTAATTATTCAAAATACATTCAATTCTACATTAAGTGGTTAATGTTTTTTTATATAGCTTACAAATCTCTTTACATATAAAGGCGTCGAGTTTATACATTCCATGACCAATATTCAAGTTGTTTTCAAAGGTTTCTTTTATGAAACTGGACTCTATGATGTTTCTTTCTACTAAGTTATTTGAATGAACCAATTTCTTTGCACCTGACCAATTAATAGGGTGATTTTTATCTCTAACGTGGGCAAAGAGTGCATTATTATCTTGAGCATACCTGACACTTTTCTTATGTTGTTCAATTCTCTTTTCTAGGGCTTTACCAGTTTGACCAATATAGTATTTTTCACAAGCATTGCATGGAATACGATATACACATCCCTTGGTAATGTCAGGAGAATTCTTTATTAAGGCTGTTTTTATTGTATTTTTACTCTTAAATGCTACATTTACATTGAAGTTTTTTAACAGTTGGGGAATTTCTTTAAATGAATCACAATAAGGTAGTACAAGTAAATTTTGTGTGTTATAGTTTTTTCTGTTATCATTACCGAAAAAAGTCTTTTTTGCTGTTCTTAGGGCATCATCTAACACAATTTCAGGATACTTTAGTTTTTTACCTATTGCTCTAATACCATTTATTTCGTCATCAATATATTCAGGGCTGCAGACTCGGAATGCTCTTAAAAACATAGAAGTAAATACAGATTTCTTAACTTTGTTGCCTTGGTTTGAGTAATAATGGACATATGCCGAGATATTCGTTGGCTTTCTGTATACACTGAACTTGAGACTATTATTACATCTATGTATGCGACAGTCCAAAAAAGGTAGGGTACAATTACTCTCCAGCTCCATAGTGAAATTTATTGATGGTACCAAACTATTCAATCTAAGAAGAAAGTTATCTAAATTTTCATTTCCTGGCCACACACATATTATGTCGTCAATATATCGAAACCATTTTACATTATTAGGTATGATGTTATTTACGATTCTGCTTTCAAAAAATTCCATATATAGATTGCTCAATACTGGGGATAAAGGGTTTCCCATAGCCATACCAAAAGTTTGTGCATAAAATCTCCCCTTGAATTCAAATTTACAATCTTTTATACATAATTTTATATAAAATGGTTTCGATATATTGACGACATAATATGTGTGTGGCCAGGAAATGAAAATTTAGATAACTTTCTTCTTAGATTGAATAGTTTGGTACCATCAATAAATTTCACTATGGAGCTGGAGAATAATTGTACCCTACCTTTTTTGGACTGTCGCATACATAGATGTAATAATAGTCTCAAGTTCAGTGTATACAGAAAGCCAACGAATATCTCGGCATATGTCCATTATTACTCAAACCAAGGCAACAAAGTTAAGAAATCTGTATTTACTTCTATGTTTTTAAGAGCATTCCGAGTCTGCAGCCCTGAATATATTGATGACGAAATAAATGGTATTAGAGCAATAGGTAAAAAACTAAAGTATCCTGAAATTGTGTTAGATGATG
>NC_090753.1:16953399-16955899 GCF_036898095.1 Palaemon carinicauda
AAGACCACTCTTAGTCATACCAGAAAGAGGCTCAATACAATGACAAATGAACAGCTATACATGAAGGAGGTAATGGTGGTTTTACATTTGAACGTTTTCATGACTTCATAAACCTTGACAGGGTTTGACCACCGTTATCGTATTATTTTTCAATAGAACAAGTAGCACCACTTCACATATCAATTTACAATCATGTAGATATTTACAACGATTACGGGGCCCTTGTACTAGTCAGACAGTACTATTATTTGATCCTTCTCTCTGGTCACGGTTTATTTTCCCTTTGGATATGCATACACACACTAGTCTGGCCTATTCTTCACTCATTCTCCTATGACCCCAGAGACCTGTCAACACTGAGATTACCAAACAATTCTTCTTCATACATGGGGTTATTCAATGCACTGTAATTGTTAGTGGGCAATTTTCTGTTAGTAAAGGTAGAAGAGACTCTTTAGCTATAGTAAGCAGGTTTTCAAGGAGAAAGACATCACTAAATAAAAACATTGTACTCTACTCTTGGGTATTACCATAGCCTCTGTACCATGGTCTTCCACTGTCAGAGTTCTCTTGCTTGAGGGTACACTGGGGCTGACTATTCCATCTTATTTATCTATCTCTTGCTTTGGTCAAGTTTTTAAAGCTTTTATAGGTAATATTTATTTTGATATTATTATTGTTTTTGAGATATATAATTTTCCTTGTTTCCATTCTTCACTGTACTATTTTCCCTGTGGAGACCCTGGGGCTTATAGCACCCTCCTTTTCAAACTAGGATTGTAGCTCAAAAATAATAATAATAATAATAATAATAATAATAATAATAATAATAATAATAAGGATATTGGAGATACACATGAATCTGTGTATGGTTTTAACCTGTAATTTTGGTACCTGTTGTTATTGTTATTTACTCATTGATTGAATCCTATTGATTACTATTGTATTGTAAATGTGCATTGTTCAGCGTTATATGAAATTCAATACCTTATTATCGTAAACTAACTGTTAGATCCACCACTCAGACTACCGTCAATATCAACCACCTTTAATCGATTCTAACATTATCATCACTCTTGTGACTATATTTATTAAATGAAAATGACTTGTTCATTAAAACGACATAAACAATCCATTTTAGATCTTCTTTATTGGGGAAAGTAAAACTTAACATTTGGGGGCTGCTCGTACTCGAATTTGTGCAATTATATATACAGACGCCTACGCCTTATGTACGGCATTCTAGGCATTGTAACGCATGCTGTTATACATTGACACTTGGTGGCAGCACTAGTATGGCGATTTCGATCTGCCCTTAGCGTTTACCCTCTGTGTTTTGTCGGTATATGGTAGTACTGAAATGATATGGATATGTAGTTGGACACATGAATTCCTGGTACACCTTCCTCTGAGGAAGCGTACCCAGTAGCACCCTTGCTGCTCTTGTTGTTGTTGAAGATTGCCTGGCCCTTTAGATCAGACACGGGCTTTTGCAATCTTGCAGCCCGTAGGTGTTTTGGTAGGATATATTGGGATAGGTAGTTGGACTGGGGATATTCTGCAACATTTATTTTATGATATTGGGATAGGTTTTGGGTTGTGATGGGTTCTTTTGAGAAAGAAGTAATTGACTGTGGGAAGGGGATGCCTTCCCATGAGCCCACTGGCTTCAGTCTTAGTTAGAGAAAAAGAATTATAGTAGTAAGTCCCGATAAGTAGGAGAGCTCGGGAAGGAGTTGAAAAGTTTTAGTTGGAGATATCGATATTGGTGAAGTAAAAAATTTCATAGAGGTTTAAGCTTAAGTTGTGAGATAGGGATAGTGTGAGATTTCAGCTGAGTGGGAGAGAGCTGAAAGGAGGGAATTGTAGCAGTTTTAGTAGTAGAGATAGGATGGAATAGAAAATTTCTGTACCTGTGAATATTAAAACAAAATCGAAAAATAAAGGTTACTTATGATTTTATTTATTGAGACTTTCAATGTGGTTGGGAGGGATGCCTGAACGAGGAAAAGAGAGATTGAAGGTGAAAAATATGCTGGATACCAAAAGGACCACCGGCGGCTCCGTTCCCATCTTCAATGTTGAAAAAAGGACGGGAAGGCAAAACTATCTCCTTATAAGGAGTACGAGTTATTGCCCTCAGCCGCCAGCACCCATTCTGATTCCAGCAAGGGAGGTTGGCTGAGAGGGGAAAAAGATATGTTGGAAATCAAAAAGACCGCCGATGACTTCGACCCATTTCCAAGCTGAAAACAGGACGGGAAGACAAAACTGTCTCCTTATAAGGAGTACGAGTTGTTGCCCTCAGCCGCCAACAATTGTTCTGCTCCCAACATAGAAATTGCAGGGGGAACAAGGTTTCTCTTCAATTGTCGCTTAGATTGCTCGTTGGCGTTGTTGCAACATTATCTCGGTGGAGGTAGCTGCGGAGAAAGGCTGAGAAGGTGTTATGATTGTCAATTATGTGTTTGACAATTGCTGTTGCAGTTGCAGGATTGTT
>NC_090753.1:16968399-16973399 GCF_036898095.1 Palaemon carinicauda
ATACACCAGCCATACTCCTTAGACACTTCATCTCAAACACATTCAATTTCTGTCTCTCCATCACTTTCATTCCCCACAACTTCGATCCATACATCACAGTTGGTACAATCACTTTCTCATATAGAACTCTCTTTACATTCATTCCCAACCCTCTATTTTTTACTACTCCCTCAACTGCCCCCAACACTTTGCAACCTCCATTCACTCTCCGACGTACATCTGCTTCCACTCCACCATTTGCTGCAACAACAGACCCAAGTACTTAAACTGATCCAACTCCTCAAGCAACTCTCCATTAAACATGACATTCAACCTTGCACCACCTTCCCTTCTCGTACATCTCATAACTTTACTCTTACCCACATTAACTCTCAACTTCCTTCTCTCACACACCCTTCCAAATTCTGTCACCAGTCGGTCAAGCTTCTCTTCTGTGTCTGCTACCAGTACAGTATCATCCGCAAACAAAAACTGATTTACCTCCCATTCATGATCATTCTCGCCTACCAGTTTTAATCCTCGTCCAAGCACTCGAGCATTCACCTCTCTCACCATTCCATCAACATACAAGTTAAACAACCACGGCGACATCACACATCCCTCTCTCAGCTCCACTCTCACCGGAAACAAATCACTCACTTCATTTCCTATTCTAACACATGCTTTACTACCTTTGTAGAAACTTTCATTGCTTGCAACAACCTTCCACCAACTCCATATAACCTCATCACATTCCACATTGCTTCCCTATCAACTCTATCATATGCTTTCTCCAGATCCATAAACGCAACATACACATCCTTACCTTTTGCTAAATATTTCTCGCATATCTCCCTAACTGTAAAAATCTGATTGATACAACCCCTACCTCTTCTAAAACCACCCTGTACTTCCAAGATTGCATTCTCTGTTTTATCCTTAATCCTATTAATCATTACTCTACCATACACTTTTCCAACTACACTCAACAAACTAATACCTCTTGAATTACAACACTCATGCACATCTCTCTTACCCTTATATAGTGGTACAATGCATGCACAAACCCAATCTACTGGTACTTACTTGAAGAAGAAGAGACCTGTACGTAAACAAAGAGAGCTCCTGACTTGGGTGTGATTTAAGTGAGATATAGCTGTTATTTTGCTTTTATAATTGCTGTGCATGTGCATTGAAGTGCCGGGATTGAGTGGCAATAGTGATTTGTGGAGTGCTATTTGTTCTTTGTGCGTTTTATGAGTCAAAGAAAACTTCACTGCCATACTCCCTTTTCGATTTTTTCCCCCGGTTGCCATGGTAACCGAGTTGTTTACTGCTGCTCAATATCGCACCTAAAGCCCATTTTCAAATATAAATATTCATAGAAAACGTACAGAAAATAATATTTCTCACTCCTAAGCGTAGTAGTCTCACAAAATGGATGCCCTTGATAGAATAGCTGAGGTGAAGGATTTAGAAGATGGTGATATCAAGAAAATGAATAAGTCTGAATTAATTAAAGCTTTGAAGACTGCAATCGCCCATATCAATGAGGAACCAAAACCTGAACTTACCTCTCTGACAGGCTTGGTGGATGATGCTATGCAGAGAATCCCAGACAGAGAAGCAGATGGAATGCCAAAACAATGCATCAACGACATTGTCACTGCTGTTGTTCACGCATTAGGCCCCCTTATTCTTTTCAACAAGCAAACAGAGACAGAGAAAATGAAAAAGAACATACAGGGGAATGCATATAATCATGATGCTCTTGAGCAGTACTCCAGGAAGGAAAATATTAGAATTCATGGTGTCCCTGAAGATAGAGAAGAAGTTACAACCACACTAGCTGTGAACATCATGAATGAGGCTGTTAAACCTGAAGACGATAGGGAACCACCTGTGAAAACCTTCACACGAGCAGATATAAGTATTGCCCACCGGTTGCCGAGCAGAGGAGCGACCAAACCAATTATTGTAAGGTTTGTAAGGCGCGAAGACAAGCTTTTACTTATGACAAACAAAAGTGGACTGCGTAGACGCCAAGGACCGAAAGCTTTCATCACGGATGATCTTACACCCCTTCGAAACAAAATGCTACAAGCCCTTAAAAATGACGAAGGAATTGCTCGAGCATACAGTTTGGATGGTACAATTTTTGCTGTAGAAAAAAATGCAAGTGGAGGGGACGGTAGAAGAGTTAGGGTAAATTCCCCTGAGGATCTTTATAAGATAGGATGGAAAGAAGATAAGATGAACAGTCACGGCCTAACTCTACAGTTTACATAGGATAAGTGCGACCCCTTCATAAATGGAACGGATACGGAAACGAGACAGGACAGTGGAAATGGAATTGATAGCAACAAAGATAACTTGGATAAAAGCTATGCAAAATATAAGTCATTCTCTGAGCTGAAGATAGCTAGTTTGAATGTTAATGGACTACACAGTAAAGCCAAATTTGGTATACTTGAGATATTTATACAAGATTTTGATTTTATTTGTTTATCTGAAACTAAATGCCATTATATCGACGATGACTTGTTTCCTGGGTACTCGCATTTTATTAAGAAAAAAAATGATATTACACTTCCGTATGGAGGTATACATGGAATCTGTATGTTAATTAGAAGAGATAGGGAAAATAGTGTAACATTGATCGAAGACACAGTGTCTGATTCCTTATTATGTGTAAGATTTCATTGTAGGGAAACACAGAATGATATTATTATTTGTGCTTTGTATATTCCACACGAGGGATCACCTTATTGTTCATCTAATATCTTTGATGTTATTGCTGATGATCTTATGAACTTGAATGTAAAATATGAGTTACCAATTATATTAGCTGGTGATTTTAACTCAAGAACAGGCTTACTTAATGACTTTATAGATGACGACCCTTTACAAAATATCGATTTAAATGATTTTATTGATGAATGTCTGTTTAGCTCCAAAAGGGAATTAGAAACTCTTGGTCTTAGCACAGATCGCTATAACAGTGATGTTATTACTAATAACCATGGTCGTAACTTAATTGAACTGTGTAAAATGCTTGACGTTAAGGTAGTTAACGGGAGGTTTGGGGGGGACAGTGGCGTGGGGGATTTCACTTGTTTCACAGCTAATGGTAAAAGTTGTATTGACTATTTTATTGTTTCTCCTAAACTTATGAGTAGTATTACGGATTTTAATGTTGAGCAATATGACAGGTGTCTGTCCGATACTCACTCGGCCCTCTCTATGGTATTACGGTTGGAAGAGACTTGTAATATGAGACCACCGGAAATACAGGAGGAGGAAAAATTTAGATTTAGATAGTAAGGAAACCTATGATATGAATAATTCTGAATATGAAGAACTTAAAACAAAATGGACAAATGACATAAAAATGAGTATATGGAAGCATTCAGTACTAGAGATATTAACTTATTAGACCAGAAATTAGATTCACTGAACCCTTTGAATGTAACCCAGAATATTATGGATGATATTGTAAAAGATTTAGGAAAATTATATATTGACCCTGCTAAACACATTGGAATTTGTAAAAAAGTTTATCAAAATAAGTCTAAAACTGGGGATTGCAAAAAGGTTAGCAAACCATGGTTTGACAAAGACTGTTCTAGTAAAAGAACTGAATATATGAAAGTAAAAAACAGGCTTAAGAAAATCAAAACAAATGAAGCTAGAAACGAACTGAAAGCTAGAGCTAAAACATATAAGAAAATAATTAATAAAGCTAAGAAATCTTTCAGAAAAAAATTTCATAGAAATGTTAGAAATCTGAGAAAAAGTAGTAGTAAGGATTATTGGGATTTGTTAAAGAATACTGATAAGAGTGAGCTGATTTGTAAAATTGCACTTAAAACATTTCGAGATTATTTTGCTAAACTCAGTCGAGGTAATGTTGAACCTGATGATAGTGAACACCCTGATAATTTCGACCCAAGCATTATTAACCAGTTAGTTAACGAAGAATTAAATTGAGTTTTTACAGTAGATGAGATACAAATTCAAATAAGAAAACTTAAGAGTAGAAAAGCATGTGGTATTGATAATATCATAAATGAGTTCCTTAAAAATTGCCCTCATGATATGCTAAATGTTATATGCAAAATTTTTAACATTGTGTTGATCTCCTCAGTTGTTCCATATTATTGGTGTATAGGGATAATAAAACCCATATTTAAGAAAAAAGGATCCCCTGACGACCCAGATAACTATAGGGGTATCACACTACTGAGCTGTGTAGCGAAGCTTTTTACCGCTTGTGTCAATAAAAGGTTGACTGATTATATTGACAGCACTGGTCAACTTGGTGAGGAGCAGGCTGGTTTCAGGGAGGGATATAGTACTCTAGATCATATTTTTGTATTGCATTCACTTGTTAATTTCTATCTCCATCGAAAAAAGAGAATATACTGTTTGTTCGTTGATTACAGAAAAGCATTCGATTTGGTTGACAGGTCGTCCTTGTGGGGAAAAGTAATCTCACGTGGCATTAATGGTAATGTTATGGCTGTCATATATAATATGTATAATAATGCAAAATCATGTGTAAAGCAGAATCACAAAATTTCTAACTTTTTCGAATGTAACATAGGTGTAAGACAAGGTGAGAATCTTTCCCCATTACTTTTTGCCATCTACCTAAATGATTTCGAGTCTTTTCTTAGCGGGGGTTATAATGGGATGGATATGTGTTCAAGGGGAAATAAATGAAAAATTAAGTAGTATTGATATAGAAATGTTTTTGCGTATTTATGTTTTACTTTATGCTGATGATACTATTGTAATGGCTGAATCCCCAAAGGAATTACAAAACGCCTTAAACAAAGTAAAAGAATATTGTGATACTTGGAAACTTCAAATTAGTGTTTCAAAAACTAAAGTAGTTGTATTTTCTAGAGGAAAAGATAGAAATGTCCCGAATTTTAAATATGGTGAGGAGAGCATCGAAATTGTAGATGATTATATTTACCTTGGTACTACGTTCAATTATAATGGTAAAATGGATA
>NC_090753.1:16985899-17000899 GCF_036898095.1 Palaemon carinicauda
AAGCCATATTTCTCTTAGTCCGGTGCCCAGTGGCTATCATTCAGGTGTATCGTTTACTAACTCATCTTCCCTTCTTATTCAAAAGGTTTAAAGGTTTGAAGGCCGATCATAAATGGCAGAGGATAGGGACAGTGACATTGCCCTATCAAGCTGGACAATGCCCTGGAGACTGACCATATATAGGCCTACATAAGATCAGCGTCCAAGACCCCTCTTCCCCTAAGCTAGGTCCAGGGAGGGCTTTACAATGGCTGCTTATAACTCCGTAAATAGAGTTATAGCATCCCCCCCACCCCCTTTAGCTAGAAAAGATGGTGAGGTTACAGCAACCAAGGAGCTAACGAGTATGAGCTGGACTCGAACCCCAGATAGGCGATCACCAGTCAGGGACGTTACCATATAGGCCGTCACAATTTGTTATGTATCGTTCGTAATTGTTTATTCTGAAAGCAAGAAATTTAGCAGCATGTGTTCAGTGTGTACCACGACTGATGAGCATTTATGATTTGAGCACCATACTCTTTTTAGCATACCTATTGCTTTTTCTGCTCTCCATATTCTCTCTTCAAATGTGTAACTAGTGATCAATTCTCTCTCTCTCTCTCTCTCTCTCTCTCTCTCTCTCTCTCTCTCTCTCTCTCTCTCTCTCTCTCTCTCTCTCTCTCTCTCTCAAAATATAGCCAGAAAATACCTATTGTATACGGATTAATCCGCCCCTTAAATTCCTTATATTTCCCCTCATCTTAACAAATCCCCTCAAAATACCCATGTTTTATCATTTTTATCCTTTGTTATCCTTTTTTCCTCTAATTCCCTAAATCATCCTAACATCTCGTCTTTCTCTCTTCCCTCATATCTTATTTATGATACTTTTCATAGACCTATTTTTTTTTCTTTTACCATCTTGGCCTCTTCATCTCAATTCACCCGCCCCTAATGAGTGACGTCATGTCACCCAACCTTCTCAAAATGAATCGGTGATGATTTATACTGACGAACGGGAAGACTAATCAGGACTTTTAAAACCTGAATAAAGTGACGAAGACGTATGATATAATAATTCATCTCTCTCTCTCTCTCTCTCTCTCTCTCTCTCTCTCTCTCTCTCTCTCTCTCTCTCTGTCGTTTTAATATAGTGTGCGAGGTAATTTTTAGATTACTTAAATATTTCGATAATGCACTATTTATTTATCGGACGAATGAGCTGTATCCTGCAAACGTATACGCATACCCACATACCGATATATATATATATATATATATATATATATATATATATATATATATATATATATATATATATATTATATATACATGTGTGTATGTATGTATGTATGCCATATTGAAATGACTTTATCTCAGATAAGGATTTCACTGAGAAGGAACTTTATAAAATATATATATCTAACGAAACCAGAATCAAACCGATGCCTAGACGTATCAAATTCCGGTAGATAAGTCTATGATCTTTGGTAGGTATTAAAATAACTTGCACTGAAGGTGTAGGTCATTGGCTCCTGCGCCAATGCAGCCCAAAAGTGGTATAAAATGTGAAAGACAAGAATTATACAAACAAAATGAATGTTAAGAAGACTTGGTAGCTTTCCTTTAAAGGTAATACAATTGCTCATAGATAGATCATTAACACCACATATAAGGCGAGAAGTGACAGGGAAAAATGCCTTCCTTCTTAGGTTCATAGAAAGGAAAAATTACGACAGATTATATCCGTGAGAAAGTTCTCTGGGAGTCACAGATCACGGGGAGGAGAACAGAGGAAAATAGTCCAAGACAGAATAAAAGGGTATAAATTATCCTTAAGCCTGAGCTCAATAAATAGAAATAACGATAGCGTATAGTGTTAGGTAAGCAAAAGAGCTAATAAAAGGATGAAGAAATAAAGTGTGAACACGGAAAACTGGAAATTAGCGGACGGAAAAGTAAGAAGGATGGATGGATGGGAGGAAAAAATAGTTGAATTAACTGACAGTTATTTAAAGCGACAGCAGGAGCTCGTTCATTCATTCATTTAAGATGTCATTGACTATTGGGATGGTAGCTCGTAAACAAATGAGTTACGCAAGAGTAGCTTTTTCATACTGAGGCCAATGTTTTACAAACGCGGATCGAGGAAAAATAAATCACCTACAGGGGTGGGTTTACATAATTCTTAAACAGCAAGGGAGGGATACTGATTTTGAAATACAAGGGGTAATTTCTAGTTCTGAAACACCAAGGGATAAGTTGCTTTGACCGGTGCGAATCGGAAAAAAAAACATGCCGGGAGGGTATCTATTTCTTAGGTCCACGAGAGGAAGGGTCCACTATGGTAAAAAAAAAAAAAAAAAAAAGAAAAAAAAAAAAAAAAAAAAAAAAAAAAAAAAAAAATTGTCTATGTATGCAGAAAAAAGTATAAGCTTTCAGAAGTTTCAACTTATTTCCATAAGCAATGAAAATAAAGCGGTCTTAAGTGCGTCTACTGCATGACTGATAGATTCGTCTTTGTATGTTTATTTTTGTATATATTACAAGGATTTTCTCGCAGATGTTTCTAGATCTCCTACGTCTGCCATAGATGGAGGGCATTAGGAAAAGGCAGGATTAATCCCCAGGAAAAGATAGTAAACTACAATCTACTCAGGGATGCAAGAGTTGGCCATTTGAGGAAAATTTGGTCTTTTTCAGAGCCGTTAGGTATAAAAAAAATATAATAAAAAACAATAAGGCCAAACTGTATTTGGCAATTTATTTTTTTTTTCTTTTTTTGGGGGGAGCATTTTTGGTAACAGCATGATCTCTAAACGTCAAATTACCATTTTCTTTATAAACGAGTGCTAGAGAGAGGATTTTAATAGTTGTTACATTCATGCCTTTAGGAGATAAAAGGGGTGGTAGAGGAATCAGTGAAATAAACTGTTATAGTAGACATGGCCAATAGCGAAGGCAGAAAGGGCCTCATAGGACACTTATCCGCCCTCCCTTTTCCCTATTAGCTTTCCTTTGAGTACTACAATAATCCCAAGAAGAACCAATTTCTCGATAAAGGAAATGGAGGAATAACATAATAACAAAAAAGACATTTGTAGATGGATAATTCATTTTAATGTTATACTCAGGTACATGAATTAAATGGATTATCTTTCCAGATCAGATACACTAGGATTATCTAAAATAAAAAGGTAAAAACTTTAGGCAGTCATGAGATATGGTGGAAGTTTATGAAAGTCTAACCTAAGTGTATTCCTTAAATAAGTCTAAGAAAATGATTCATGTTCTGGGAATTTTTTTATCATACGTTGACATACAAATTGTTTAGAAAAAAGTGACTAATGGCCGCTAAAATGTATCAGTTTTGCTTTTTTTATGAGGACTTTTTGTTGTAGATTTTGCAACTAAAATATCTGATCTACAAGTATCTTACTATTAATACCTTAATTAGAATAGAAAAAATATAAACAGCTCTTATCTGTCCCAATAACTGATTCTCTTTCAACTAGAATTAGCTCGAAGCCACTTATATGATGACCTTCTTTCCTACACTTCCCCGAGGCGGCTAACTTCAATTAATCTAATCATTCACCCTCCTTGGTACAATAATGGTCCTTTGGTACCATATCAATCGAAATACCATCAGCTCAGGACATAAAAAAAAAAAAAAAAAAAAAAAAAAAAAAACGGTCCCTTTTGCAAAGAAGGTTAACTTAGTGGGAGTACACGGCAGTACTTTAGTGTAAAATTAACACACCTTTTAATCCAATCAAATAATTTTTTATATGAACCAAAGGCAAGGCACTCGGAAAACGCGTTGTAGAGATAGCTTTAATATTAACTTAGAATTTACTCTCCAAATAAGAATGTAAGTTATGTGATATCTGTATGCATTTTATCTGCTTCCGTTAGAAATTGATTCAATTTCATGTAATTAATGAATAATGTCATAACCCTTAATCTAAAATTATCTTGGAAAATCTCGTAAACTTGAGAATCACACCATTTATTCATTATAAAAAGGAATATGGCCTTGAATCTCGCATTTTTTAGTAAATGGTTGGCCTACTTTAGTAAATTACTCATGGCAACAGTGGATCATCTACAAGAAGACCAGCCAGCATCTCCAAAGTCGTATAGAAAATATGACGCACGTTTGTTTGTTTACTTGCAGTTCATATTTACATTATGAATTTACGTCCCCTTGAACTTAAAAGCAATGTTAAAGCTACCTAAGGTAAAAAGAAAAAAAGAACAATAATTGAGTGAAGAGCGAAAAAAAAAAAAAAGAACATAAGAAATTATGAAAAAAGCACAAAGCTGCAATATTCTAGCTAAAAGTCTGGCAGCAATGGGAGGTATTGGGCAACTTATGACTTACTTATGACAACTTACACCAAGGGTATTAGTACACCTAGGGTTTAAATACCTTGTTAATTGAGCCTCGATGTAAAAATGAATAGTAAAAGTAACGATTTTTTTTTCTAAGAAAAATTAAAAATTTACATAGCATATATTTGTGAGGTCAAAACTCAAAAACATATTAATTAACATGTCAGTAGCTGTTCCTCCGTTACTTATTGCTCAATTTTAGGGCAAATGATACCATTGAAAATAAGAATAGAAATCCCATAATTCTGTGTGACAGAGTTTATATTTTCCTTTTGTTTCTATTCTCATGATTTTGGGGAGTCTACACAAGAAAAAAATAAATAAATCCTTAGAAAAAGAAAAAGGAAAACAAAAATTCTTTCTCACAGAGATATTATGGTTATGAAGTAATTTTCATGGTATGATTTTCAATATAATTAGTGTCATATTAGTTGAGAAATTGCTAACTGAATTGAAGAAAAAGATGATTTCTAATAATAAATCTAAAGGTTTTTGCTCAAATAACTTCAAATCATAGAAAGATGAAGGTGTTATATTTTCCTAAAACATATATGGATATATTATATTTTGAATAACTATAACTAATTAACATACACACTCTGACAGTAGGAGAGAAAGTGTGATAACAGCAAGACTTAGTAAGCAGGAGAGGCTGGGAGAGGAGGGATGAATTTTAAGTATAAGAGAAAAATAACAGCTTTAAACAGGTGGTTGGAAAGTGAAAAAAGCGTAGTAACTCAAAGAAGTTTGGTATTTAGGCAAGGAATTTAATGGATAATGGAATGATGTTTTCAAGGAACCGTGAGTGGAAGTTTTGGTAAGATAAGAAGTAGTAAGATTTGTGAGAGATGCTGGATCTGGTTGACCGGAGGTATCATGGACAAGTAAGGTGGGTGCCTGCGGTCAAATTCTCAGGCCAGAAGGTCACTGGTTCTGGGGCGGCTGTTGCTGCGTCAGAGGTGCTAGCGGTTGGGGGTTTGGAAAGGTGTTATTCATGGCTGCCATCCTCTTCATCCACTCTAGGCATCTCTTATTCAAGGCGGGCATAGCCCGGGAGCAGTTGGGGTACTTGGGCCGGGTTCATTTGCCTTCCTTATGAGCAGTGATGCAGACATTGATCTCATGGCATTGGTTGCAGACACTGTAGATGATAGGTCCAATGTAGTCTTCTCTATGATGGCCAAAACGCTGTTAGCGAAAACACCTGAGGGACTCCGGTATGTAATCAACGATGGGGAGAGTTTCCCATGTGCCCAGGTCCAGTGAAGGTGGGACTTGCCCAAGGAAGGTGACTATCAGCATGCTGGCAAAGACGTCGTTCTTGCTCTTGTAGAGCTCTCTTCCAGTGATGTCCTGCATGAAGTGGCTAAGGTGAGATAGATAGTGACATGCTACAAGGTGACAACGGCTTTCATCTGTATTGTGGCAGGATCAAGAAGCATCAGAAAGGGCTCCTTCTGCAAAAAACTGGCAGCTGACTGATCCTTTGGGCAGATAATACGCTTCTCTTACGATAAGATATAGCTATACGCTGGAATCCAGGATTGGTGGTCATAGTAGCATCTTCTGCATAAGAAATGGAGCTATCGGGTTGCAGGAGCTTGAACTTGGGAAGAGGTTTCTTCAGGAAGAATAAAGTCTGTGGACGGAAATGTAAGCAATTAATGGACGGAAATATATTAACAGGCAAGGGAAAGGTGGATGGGTGGACCAAAAAAACTAAGTTTCATTAGTAGGTAAAGTCAGTGAAAAATTACGGGAAAGTTAGGCGATGACAAACAGGATTAGGAGTGATAGAAGTATGGGATGAGGGGAAGGAAAAGGGGTAGGGGACAGCCAATCAGCGGACGTTGTGAGAGAGTTCCTTCAACCCGGTAGCTCCCGCACAAATCTACGCTAATATTAATAAATTAGCACAGATATACTGCATATGGAAATGTTTGATGAAAGGAATTGGGAAAGGAATTATCACTGTCGCAAAAATCAAAGAGATTTAAATAAGTAGGAAAATTTATTTACGTAGCCAGTGTGTTGAGAGCAAGAGAAATGTTGTCTTTCATACGGTGATTTCAGCTACAGAGAATATTTCGTTGATATATATAATATCAACGCAGATGAAGTATTATGGAAACTTTGTACAAAAGAAGGGGGAGTTTAGAGAAAGAGAGACTCATATTTACGAGAGATGATATTGAGAGGAGTTTGAGAGATATAGCTAAAAAAGAAGAGGTTATAGCTGAAGTCAGGAAAGTATAATATCAAAAAGTTTAGTTGAAGCGTGAAAACTGAAATAACAGTGGTAGGGGATACGTGTCGGTATTGGATGTGGAACCTAATTAAGAATGGAAGAAAACAATTATGAGTTGAAAGAGATAAATAACATAGCTTTAAAATGGTTTCGACATGAATAGAAACTGAAAATTAGTTGATGAATGAAAACGGCTTATGACATTTAGGAAATATAAGTTGAGTTACAGGAAAGTTGAGTTGTGCTCAATTATATTGAAGCCCTGTTATTTATGTATATCAACTCATAGATTTTAATTCCATTCTCAATTGGGTTCCACACCCAAAGCCATAAAGGGTAGTTTCTTCAACTGTCCATTTATACATTCTGTAACTTTGTTTTGCAAAGCAAATTGCCATGGAAAATAACAAGTTTAGGTATGGTGGTTCTTCCACATACAGTACCTATATATCTATTTATACAAACATACACAAATAATTCTCGGTAGACATAGATTTTTCATTTTGTTTTTCGTACTATGTTACATTACTGCCCTTCAAATAAAATTGCTTCTTTTAAAATATCCTTTAACGATGCCATCTTTCTTTCTCAATAGAATATGTAACTAGATTTCCCCTGAAGGAAGTTTCCGTCTCATCATTCACTTATCCTAAAGAAGGATAAGTGAGGTAGAGAGAGGACAGTGAAGTAGATACTGAGTGAATATGGATGGTAATTTCGGGGAAGATACAATGCTAATACTTTCGTATTTCATGACATTAATTAATTCCTTTGACAAATCTTTTGATATCAAGTGACTAGCCACCAGGTAATTTTTATCAACAGATTAAGTGTTTCTCTCATACCACATTGTATTGATACATTTCCGTCCACGAGTAATTTCTGAAAGGCTTACTTCTTTAGATTCCTTCTCTTTTTATGAGTGCTAAAAGAGAGGGCGAAATTGCAAAGCTTTATTTTTCAAGATAAAATATTAACAATATGATATGGACTGTGTTTCTCCAGATTAAAATTTCTATATCCTACTTTATTAGACAAACAGACACGTGTGCTTGTGCAAGCACAGGTGTGGTTCACAAATACGCACAAAAAAATGCACACGCAACATTAACGAAGAGTGACCATAGTGCAATATGCTGTGATATACAATCACAGTTGGAGTTAGCCATATCAAATATAAATACATACATTGATGTATGCAAAGAATTATATATACATTGACTATTTCAAAAGTGTTGATGAGAAGGTCTACAAATGAATTGCCATTCCTTTTACATTTGTTTTCTTCCACCCAGTGGCTAGTCCCTCTCGATGGCCTTTAACTAACAAACAGATGGTAAGTTTAAATGTTTCAATCCTTCTCATAAATGACAGTGATAATTCATTAGCTAGTACAACAATGTTCTAGAAAATGACAGTATACGCATATGATCAGCTATCAAGCCCCCTCTTTCCACCAAAGATAGGACCCAGGAAGACCTGGCAATAGGTACTGATGACTCGGCAGGTAGATTTTTATGTCCTCAAAAAACCATCCTTCACTAGCTGACAGAATGGTGAGGTGACCAACACTACAAGAAACCATTGATCCTAAGGAGGTTGATCTTTTTTATATCTTCTGATTTTCATAAGTAAATGATGGATGATATTTATTTAAAAATATGAAAGAAAATCCATAATAGTGAGATTTAAAATTGGTTCTTATTGGAAGAGAGTATTCATATATATATATATATATATATATATATATATATATATATATATATATATATATATATATATATATATATATATATATATGTTAGTGTGGTACTGTTATAAACACACATTAGTTTTCCAATCAAATGTCTCCTCAAAGTGTTATAATGTTTAGACTTGGTAGGATACTTCTTCTCAATAAGTCTAAGTAAGTTAACTTTAAAACAGTTTATTACTTTAAAAACAGTTATTAACATCTCCATCACAGGAGTATAGACGTTTTGGTCGGATGACCATTCCATATGACAGCTTGACCAGAAGTAACTAAAATATCCATATTGATGATAACGTCCAGTTAGTTATCTCAGCATTTAATGACAAATTGTAAACACAACATTAATACCGGAAAGTACTTGGATCCGGTGAAATACAACTCTTTCTCACGGCTTGTATTGTGTTTACTCTTCATTAAAAATGTTACATTGCAAATGATTAGCAGTGTCTTGACTTTCGCATTCTGCTTATGACTGATTTGGCGTTCTCACTCTCGCTCCTAATTTCTACATTGACCTCTTAGGTCATGTATTTAAGCATGTAATTTTACATACATTACATAAATATATATATACATATATATATATATATATATATATATATATATATATATATATACATATATATATATATATATATATATATATATATATATATATATATATATATATATATATACATATATATATATATATATATATATATATATATATATATATATATACACACATATATATATATATATATATATATATATATATATATATATATATATATATATATATATATATAGATATGAATATATATATATATATATATATATATATATATATATATATATATATATATATATATATATATATATATATATATATATATATATATATATATATATATATATATATAGTTAAGCACACGCTTGTGAGTCCGGCCTTGCTTGAGGAACTCGGGGCAACAACAAAGAACAATGGTAAGGTCGCCATTCGGTAATAAGACAAGGAATACTGAAAAAAATAAAATACATATATTCACAATAGGTTTAACAACAATATTAAAAAGGGGAGCACAACCGGGGAAGGCATTGTTGATTTAAGGCACAACGTTTTCACTTACTTTTACAGGCTGGGAACACAATGAAGTCGTGTGGTTAAAACCTTGAAACAAATAAAATGAAAGAGCAAAACTTAGGAATTTAAACATTATCACGTGGGAATCAACACTGCCTCACTTATTCTATGTTTGGGTTCCCCCAGGTCCCTCAGTGTGAGGCACCTCGTATATCCACCAGAGAGTTGCTTATGCATCTTCCGATGTATTTTGCATCTTCTAGTCTTGGATGGTCCGGGATGCATCTTAGGTGTTTATCAAGCTCCTTCTTAAACATATCTACGCTCACTCCTGATATGTTTCTTATATGAGCTGGCAGAGTATTAAATAGTCGCTGCATTGTCGATGCTGGTGCGTAGTGGATTAATGTCCTGTGTGCCTTCCTTAGTTTTCCTGGTACAGTTTTGGGCACTATTAATTGACCTCGGCTTGCTCTTTCTGTTATTTTTAGTTCTATGATGTTTTCAGTAATTCCTTTAATTTGTTTCCATGTTTGTATTATCATGTAGCATTCTCTTCTCCTTTCCAGGGTGTATAATTTAAAAAATTGCAGGCTTTCCCACTAGTCAAGGTCCTTAACTTCTTCCATTCTAGCAGTAAAGGACCTTTGTACACTTCTTTATTAGTGCAATATCCTTTTGGAAGTGTGGATGCCCTATCACATTGCAGTACTCAAGTGTACTACATACATAACTTTTGTACAGCATAATCATGTGTTCAGCTTTTCTTGTTTTAAAGTGTCTGAATAGTCTTCCCATTTTTGCTTTACATTTAGCTAACAGTGTTACTATTTGGTCGTTGCATTACATATTCCTGTTTAACATTACACCAAGGTCTTTAATCGCTTCCTTGTTTGTGATTGTCTCGTTATTAGGGCCCCTGTATGTATATACCATTCTTTCTCTGTTTCCCTAACTTATTGATTTAAATTTATCGGAGTTAAATACTATCCTATTTATCTCCACCCATTCATATATTTTGTTTAGATCTCTTTGTAATGAGTTCCTATCTTCATCACAAGTAATCTCTCTACTTATTCTTGTGTCATCGGCGAAACTTCTCACTACAGAGACTTCAACATTACAGTCTATTTCTGAGATCATAATAGTAAACAACAGTGCAACTAATACTGTTCCCTGTGGCACGCCAGATATTACCAGAGCTTCATCTGATTTCTCGTCATTTGCAACCACTATCTGCTTTCTGTTCTGTAGAAAGTCTTTTATCCATTTTCCCATCTTGCCCCTAATATTATGCCTTCACATTTTTTCTCTAATATATTATGGTCTACCTTGTCAAAGGCTTATGCAAAATTTAGATATACCACATCTGTGTCTATGTCATTATCATTTTTTTATATGTTTTCATAGTGTGCTATCAGTTGGGTTTTTGTACTTTTTCCGGGCACAAAACCGTGTTGACCTATATTAAATAAATTATTTCTAACCAAATTATTCATTATTATCTTTTTTTATTACTCTTCCATACACTTTCATAATACGTGATGTTAGACTAACTGGTCTATAATTGCTTGCCTCTAATCTTGATCCACTTTTGAAGATACGGGTTATATATGCTAATTTATGTTTAACATGTATCTCGCTCATATCTACACTTTGTTTTAGCAGTATTGCAAGCGGCTTCGCGATAGTGTGTGCATTTCTTTTTAACAAAATCGCTGGAACTACATCTAGCCCAGCCTCTGATCCAATTTTGATATCACTTATAGCCTGCACAATATCAGCTTCATTAATATCTGTATCCGTAGATATTCCCTATTTTCTTCTCTGATTTCTGTTTCATTATTCTCATTTGCAATTCTTGGCGTGAATTCACTCTTATATTTTTCTGCTAATAAGATACATATTTCCTACTTTATATTCGTTAACCGTCCTTTCATTCTTAGACGGCCTATTTCTAATCTCCCTTTAGTCATCTATTTTGCATAGGAGTAAAGAACTTTGCAGTTTTTTTTTTTATATTTTGAAGTGTCCTTTCTTCTAAGGCCTTTTTTTTTCATTTTCTTTCGACCATATAATTATTTTTTCTGCATTTTCTATCTTACTTTCTATTTCCATCATTTTTCATACATTTTTTTCTTCTGCAAGACTTTTCCTCCGCTTTCTAATTTTCTGAAATAAGATCCCTCTGTCTCTTGGTATGCATGTCTCATTTTTTTTTTCCAGTACATATTTTTCAATAATTTATTCCAGTATTTTGTACAGTATGTCCATATTAACTGTATATTATCACTTTCTAATAGATTTTTTCCATTTTTTGTTCAATTCTTCATTTATTTCTGACCATTTTATATTCTTACCATAGAAATTATATTTTCCATATCCTTCCCATCCTTTTGTGCTTTGTTTATCTTTGTGTTCACTTGCTTTGGAACGTAGTATTAATTCTATGGCCTTGTGGTCTGAAATTCTCGTGTTATACACTATTATTTCTTTACCATAATTCGTCTCATTCACAAATACTAAGTCTAGGACATTGTCCTTTCTTGTTGGAATGTAGTTTATTTGTTACATATGTTTTAATAGCATACCTTGAAGCTTTTAAAACTGTCCCTTACCTTCTGTGCTACTATTACTCTCTTTTTTATATGTATATATACAACCACTTACTTCTATCCGTTCTTTCCAATCCTCGAAAGGAAAGTTAAATTATCCGGATAGGAGTATATTCCAGTCTTTATGGTTTCTACATACATCCTATGTTTTTTTCTATCATTATGTCAAACTCATTAGTATTTGGAGGTCTTTAAACTACAATATTCACTAATTTTTCATATTCAAATTCTACCGCAATCAATTCACATTCTGTGTTGCTGTATTTTTCACAGACTTTTCCTTGATTTATGTCTCTTCCATATATTGCGGTTCCCCTTTGATTCCTATTTGTTCTCTCTGATCTATATGTTTGGAAATCCTTTACCTGGTAGTCACTGCCAGTCTCTTGGGAATATCATGTTTCACTTTTAATTAATGTATCTTTTTTTCAATTTAGGTTTGTTGTTCTAAGAACTATTTTCCTTTTAGAGTTACTCGTGACTAAAAAATGTGCATTAATCACTATTATGGTTTTTGTGTTATCCCTATTATTCAATATTGGAAATAATATGGATTCTCCCATGCTTTCTACCTCTTCTGATATGATGTTCTTTTCTTCATTTCCAAGAATTCTGCCATTAAATAAGCTAACTTTTCTATTATATTTGCTTTTTCCCCTTCATATTTATTTTTATGTATATACCTGCAATTATCTCCATATCTGAACCAACCCATGGCATTATAGATGCATTCGTTGTAGTTGGCCTCTAATTGTGCATATTTGGTTTGAAAGGCCTCATATTTTGGGGCCTTTTGTGCATAGCGTGGCATATACTCGGCTATCTTTTTCCTTTTTTTTAAATTTTTTCTTTCATTTTTCTTTTCTGGATGCCCATCTGTTCCTAGGTCGACTTAAGAATGGGCCCACCCAATGGGGAAAGGTGGGGGGGGGGGGTCATTGCCCTGACTGCTGTCCCATTAGTCATTGGTCTTGGTGTCGTCTCCCGACACCCTTCGCAACTCGCCTCCCTTTAGACTTCTCCTGGGATCCCGTGTTGCGGCGTTCAAAGGCCACATGCTTTGAATATGTCTGAAATGAGACTTCAGGGAGTAGAGGGGTATAGGATGGTTGGAGAGGTGGAGAGGCTCTAGGTAGGATCACAACGCTTGTGGCATGTCGACCAGTCCTTGCTGGCTGGTTCTTTTATTTGGAAAAGGTAGCGCAATGACCTCTATGAATAACAGCAAGGTCTGAAGCCACTAGCCTTAATGACTCCTCCCTCAGTGAGTCTCACCACGATAATGAATTAATTTCTAAGCTGCAACTAGGGTCATGATTCTACTTTAGCTTGATCGTATATTAATTTTAATTACCACATAAAAGTAAGCCTTCTGGCTGTGAGACAACAAAAATTGGGGAAATTCAATAATAATTAAATGCCACATAAAAGTAAGCATGCTTGCTGTGAAGCAACAACAAAAAATGGAAAAATTTAATAATTAAATTTATGTGACCTAATGCAGTGGTGGGCATGAAATTAAAGCAAATTGACATATAATATGCAAAAAGAGAAAATAAACACATAAAAATAAATTGAATGCAACTAATGAGGCTATGATGGCTTATCAAGTTTATCTACCTTGGGAGAAATCAAGGCCAATTAATATTTTTCATACAACCTAGTTTAACCTACTGACTATAGCTACGTGTTATTGACATGACACTGTACATTGGACACTAATGTCGGTAGAGCACATCTGTTACTCTCTCATCTGAGCTTTCTAGGTGCTCAACGTTCCAGTTGTAGTTCAGGAGGCCTGCGTCTCACCTCCTGAGCCCTTTATTCTTTTTATGTAGCTTAGTCAAATAGGTTAGGGGGTTTTAGGCTGATAGGAATGTCTGTGGGAATACATCGTCTGCATGATAGGATGCAAGAAGCTCAAGAGATAAGCCCATGCCTGAGAGCTCATTCTCTTGAGCTTAGAGTTTATCCCATGTCTGAAAGAAATTTACGCTGCCATTCAAGTATGGTCAGAGGTCGTGACTCCTCTGCAATGAATGGGAAACCCTCGTCCCTCTGAAATGTGGCTGGGAAGCCAAACCAATAGAAGAATTGTGTCAGTTCTGTAACACTTATGGATAGGATGAGTTGGAGTGATGCCCTTGCCAATATTTGATAGGAGTTGCCGGAGACTTGCCAAGGATGGCAGGATGCTAAGTGAGCCTTGACAATCTCGTGCAAGCTCAGCCAGATTCCATGCTGGATCAGCTGGGTAGTAAATATTACCCCAACTTGTTCTCCCAGTCCGTCATGGGCCATGCGTTGCACCAATAAGCCAACGATTATGGGGAAAACTACTTGCCGGCACGAGACCTTAACAGAATCGGTAGAACCTCGGGTGATCTTAAGGGCCACCTCATCCTTCAGAGGAACTCATACTTAGAGGAGTTATTTATTTTTACCAACGTCTCATCCAACCGCTTGAATCTGCTAAGCTTTTTCTGGCTCCTCAGGGTCTCTGGAATGATAGGTGATCCCCCTTTGTCTTCCTCTGAAACATCTGGTGGTTGAAGGCGCCCTATCGCCAGTGGTGGTAAGCATCATTGCTCTAGCTGGGGAGCACTCTCGGGTGCGAGGCTTAGACTCATTTCTGGAGAAGGAAGACTCTTGGGAATTCTCACTTAACCAAGGTATTTTCCTAAGATTAATGTCACCTAACCATTCATCTTCCCCTGCAGGAAACATTCTCACTGATTTGGACTCCAGCTTGGCAGCTTTTATGCACCTGAGGAGCAATCGCTGTATGCCCTTCACGGACTTTTGACCCAAGAGCAAGCCGTAGCTCTCTTGTCCAATGTTACTCATTACCCCTTGCCTGCATTTCTTTCTGAGCTCGGGCAGGGTTACCTTCAACTCCACTTTAGGGAGTTCTTTGGTGACTCCTACAATGCACTGG
>NC_090753.1:17031135-17038635 GCF_036898095.1 Palaemon carinicauda
TATCATATAAAAATTTAATTTTTACCTAATTGAGCAAGACACTAGATTTTTCCCTTTTTTTTATTTTTGTTTTGTAATAAAATAAGATATAAACGTAAAAGTCTCAATGAAGACAGAAAGAAATACATCCTGCAATAATTATATTAAAGGGATCGTATATGCTATACAAACTGCATCCTTATAAAAAAGATATTCATTATTTTTAACCTTTTTTTTCTTTTTAAAATTTTCGTTAAAAAAAATAAGATATGAATGCAAAAGTCTCACAAACATCAGTGTGAAATAACTAATTTATCATTCAAGTTAAAAGTACTTTATATATTGTATACTAACTGGGTACCTATAAAACAATAACTTTTTTATCTAATTGAGCTACAGACCTGATTATTTATATTTTTCTAAATATAACGTGTGAAAAGTAAGATAATAATGAAAAAGTTCCAATAACTTCCTAATGAAATAATTCATCAATATTCATATCAAAGGGACTGCATATGTTATACAAACTAGGTATTTAACCTCCCTTCCTCATTAACAAATAAATAAATAAAAAAAAATTCTAATAAATATTGAATTGTAAATTTATCATTATTCTACATTTATTACGATATGAAACTAAGTATGTTATTCATATGCAGGGTATAAGAGGCGATTAAATTAAATAATGTAGAGATATCTTTTAAAAAACGACGTGGCAACGTACAAAAATTGTGATAGTAAAATAAAAATATATATATATATATATATATATATATATATATATATATATATATATATATATATATATATAAAATAAAACAATAGTAAGAAATATGTAGTAAATATATGTTTCGTACTTAAATAAGATAAAATTGCTATGGCTAATGATTATAGATAACATGAACATTTAGAATATTTCCTAAGTGAGAACAACAGCAACAATTGAATATTATAGATATCAATCAAATAATGTGAATTTATATACATATATACAGAGTAATGAATTGTAATTCTCTTCATTTAAAAAAAAATATATAACGTAAATTTTGCTTGGCATTTTTATTTATATCAAAGGAAAATCAAACACTTATAATAAAAAAAAAAATCTTTTATGAAATAATTCAATTTGACGATGCTATTTGAATATACAATTATGCTAATTTCTCGTAATATTCAATTGTCAAGTTTTCCCTTTGTAATTTTCCCTATCATTATTTTCAAATTCGTCATGTTTCATTATCCGTCAGTGGCAGCTGAAATTGTTTGAGGTGTTATCTAATAGAGTCTCCTCCTCACAAATGTTTTTGTTTATTAAAATTATACCAACAATTATTGATTTGATCGTGTTAATCTTACTAAGGTACGTTTTTACATTATTCATAAAAAGAAAATTGTATTGAAACATATTAATTAAATAGTATAAAACCAAATATTGACGAATGTTACTGTTATAAGATCATCTGATTGTCCCTCAATTAGAATCATGATACGGCTCCGATATTACATCATATAATTGACTGCTTTGATGGAGCAAAAATAAAGACGCCACAAAGTAAGCACTAGAATATTATATATATATATATATATATATATATATATATATATATATATATATATATACATATATATATATATATATGTATATATATATATATATATAATATATATATATATATATATATATATATATATATATATATATGTATATATATATATAGTGGCTTAGTCACTGTCTATACAAGCTTGCCGACCAGGGTTCGATTCCCGGCCGGATCCAAGCTCTTGTCTTTGTGTGATTTCGCCTGGGGCTCTGATCCCGAGGTCGTTAAGAGAATCCAGACATTAATGTATCAAAAATATATATGGCTTATTTGAACATGTGTGTATATATATGTATATATATATATATATATATATATATATATATATATATATATATATATGTATATATATATATATATATATATATATATAAATATATATAAATATATACATGTATATATATATATATATATATATATATATATATATATATATATATATATATATATATATGTATATATATATATATATATATATATATATATATATATACATATATATATATATATATATGTATATATATATATATATATATATATATATATATATATATACATTTATATATATATATATATATATATATATATATATACACATATGTATATATATATATACATATATACATATATATATATATATATATATATATATATATATATATATATATACACATATGTATATATATATATATATATATATACACATGTATATATATACATATATATATATATATATATATATATATATATATATATATATATATTCATGTATATATATATATATATATATATATATATATATATATATATACATATATATATACATATATATATATATATATATATATATATATATGTATATATATACATTTATATATATATATATATATACATGTATATATATATATATATATATATATATATATGTGGGTGTGTGTGTGTGTGTGTGTGTGTGTGCATATATATATATATATATATATATATATATATATATATATATATATATGTATATATATATATATATATATATATATATATATATATATATATATATATATATATATATGGGTGCTTATGCGTGTCGGTGTATAAACAAGCTTCTGTTGTGGAATTCATCAAATAAAACTGCTTGACTGAGAGTAATGCCGTGGTGGAGCTCACACAGGGTAGTTTGCCATGTGAAATCCTCTCTTGAATTTTTGCTTTTATGCCATGAAGAGGTAGTTGCCAGTATTCCATAACGAATTTTAGACACGATATCTGGAAGGAGTTCTAAAAGTGGTGCTTGGTGTATCTAGTTCTCTCTATATTCCAACGTTTTTTTTTTTAATTTATATATATTACAACAGAATTATATTCAAGTTATTTTTCTTATTCATCAATTGTATGAAATAGTTTCATTTATGTTTTTGTGAACATAATCTTAAGGAAACCTAAATTTTATATTGTTTTCCATTTTTGCGAGATATTTGTATTTTTTCCTTGTAAAGCAAGGGGATTTATTTACATCTAACTCTGAGGACGATGGAATTTCGGTTCGCATATCACACAGAGCTACTATAGACTATTATATAATTATTACATAAATTCAAGTTTTATTGTATATTGTAAACCATTTCTACCTCACCTGAAGATCGAGCCCAGCAATCTATAAATAAAAAAAAGAATTAATGGTGGCTAATAAGAAAAATACTTGTATTCCGTATACCAGAACGTTGAAACTAAAATCAATCATAAAATGGTTTTATTGTATTTGACACTCATGTCCTTTTAATTAATCTGTTTTAAGATACCTATTAATATTATTTTTTGGCGGTAGACCCTCTATAAGTAAGTTTCATTAAAAATAATCACTGTTCATTACCATCAATTTTTCTTTTCAGCTTTTCTATTTCGCATATTTTTCTTCTTTATTCAGTACTGTGCTTTGCCAGAAATTGTGCTATCTTAGTTATCGGTAGGGGAGAGCAAAATGCATAGAAAAATTATATCTATTTTTGAAAGTAAACTTATAGAAATTTGAACAATTAAAGTATGTCTAATACTCATTACGAGAGGGAGCCAAGTATTTCCTTCCTCGTATAGGTTACCTACATTCTAAAAAAAGCTATTATTGCTTCTCTCGACGTAGAATCTTTTTTTTTTTTTTTTTTTTTTTTTTTTTTTTTTTTTTTTTTTTTTTACGAACGTCCCTCTAGATGAGACAGTCCAATTCATCCTGGACCAAGTCTATAGAGACGACTTGACCCCTCTTCTCAATATCCAAGAGCTTACCCTCTACCACTCTCCTGAGAATCTGTATCGAAATAGCCCCCCTTTTCACCCCCTGTGTGCATATGCAGTTTCAAAATGATGGCGCAGTAATGGGCATCAGTCTGGACATTCTTTCCGCCAATTTCTACATGCATGTCGTGGAGGAACGTGTATTTACAAGTGTAGATCAATTTGATATTTACAATCGCTACATCGACAACACGTTTATTAAAGCCTCCTCTACTGAATGCATTGATGAGCTTTGCATATACTTTGAGGAGTGGTTTTCTCGCTCATTTGCGATGGAACATCAGAACAACAGGAATTCCCAACCAGGTATAAGACCAACGTCATCCATGCCTACGCTCTTCGGCCCTCTCCACTGTTTTTCCTAAATGGATATCCGTAAGGAGCTGAATAGGATTACCTAGGTCGTCATTGATAACAGCTACTTCAACAAGTAGTACGAGAACTAGACCAGCAAAAGGAAGCATGCCTTTTAATGTTTATTTATACTACAGAGGCATCATGCACTGCCAGTAACAACAGGACTAGAAGGCTATGAGAGACATCATAAAGAATCACGTCAACCCCGTTCAAAAATACTCAACAGTTAACCTGAGTATTACCATCAGACCATATGGACCCTATACCATATTATGAGAAACAAATCGAACCTTCCATCACAGGACTTTCTTAAGAGGTCCAACGATGTTTATTTTCACCAATGCCCAGTCTGTGAATGTCCCACCTCCTAAATTGGAATGAAAAAGATGGGACTCTCTAAAATATTATCAACCTATATCCACAATAGAGCCATCAAAACCCACCAGCTTCCCGCTCATAACATCATGCTTCGAGAGGACATCATAAAAAAATATTATTTTCCGAGCCCCAGCCGGTAAGAGGCTTAGGATCCTGGAAGCTCTGGTCATACAACAAGATAGACCTAACCTGAACACGACCTAGGAGATTTCCCTCCTCCTCCCTTGCTCAAGGAACACCTCCAATCAACCTTTATTTCAACGACAATTGTGATAATGAAGAATGGCCTAGCCACTTGCCTGCTACCAAGTCTCTTCTAACAAGGGTCTCCAAAAAATAGAATGCAGCACTGGACTCCCCAAAACAGAACTCTGAGTAGCTGAATAGCAAGCGTAGCTCCGAACCAAGCCCATTCCGTGTGTTGGTCTATCGATGCACTAATTTGTGAGCACTGGATGTGTAATGTGTATAAAATTACATGATTAAATACATGACCACAGAGGGTAATGTAGAAGTTAGGAGGAGTGTGAGAACGCCAAATCAGTCTTAAGCAGGATGCGAAAGCCAAGACCAAGCATACCATGTGCAATGTAACATTTTCCATGAAGAGTAAACACAAACCAAACCGTGAGAAGAGTTGTGTCTCAACCGGATGCAGGTGCCTTCCGGTATTAATGATGTGTTTACATATATCATTAAATGCTGAGATAACTAACTATCCATATTATGGATATTTTAGTTAGTTCTGATCAAGCTGTCATACGGAATGGTCATCCGACCAAACCATCTATACTCCTGTGATGGAGATGTTAATAAACTGATTTAAAGTTAACTTACTTAGACTTATTCAGAAGAAGTAACCTACAAAGTCTAAACACATAACACATTGAAGAGACATTTGATTGGAACAATTATGTGTGTTTATAACAGTACCACACCAACAGATGTGCCTAACCTCAACATGATTCTGCCTTACAGTGACAATTTAAAGTGAAATACCAGCTTGAGTGCGACAGAGCTTCTAGCAGCTCTATCACCGACCAGATTCATACTCCGCTCCCTACCAATCAGCGACCAACTGCTGATGTGATGAGCCAACCACAACCTATATAAGGAGCCGGCTCGCCACTCCTTAGCCAGATTTGTTTTCTGACGTTGGGAGAAGACGCTTGGTGCCCTCACACAACTCGTAAAAGACTTACTTTTATTTTACCAATCATGACATGTTTATTTTATTAAAATTATAGTTTTTCCTATGCATTATGCTCTCCCTTACCGATGAATAATAGCAGTTACTGTCAAAAACACATTAAGGAAAAAAAAAGAAAAAAGAAATATGCGCAATGGAAAAGCTCAGTTGAAGCAGCAATTATCTTTGATCAAAATTATTATTATTGTTATTATTATTATTATTATTATTATTATTATTATTACTAGCCAATCTACAACCCTAGATGGAAAGCATGATGGTATAAGCTCAAAGGCTCCAACAGGGAAAAATATTATATTGAGGAAAGGAAATGAGGAAATAGATAAACGATGGGAAAAAAATTAACAACACATTATCTGAAAAACAGTAACAGCATGAAAAAAATATGTCATATATGACTATAAAAAATACATGTAAGCCTAATAAAAAAAAAAAAAAAAAAAAAAAAAAACGCTGCAAATTTTAGCTTTTGAAGTTCTATTGATCATACTACCTGATTAGGAAGATCATTTCCCAACTTTGTCACCTCTGTAATAAAACTTCAGGAATACTATGTAGTATTGAGCCTCATTGTGATGAAGGTCTGCCTTGTAGCATTAACTGCATGCCTATTATTATGAACAAGATGGAACTATCAAGGAATATAAGAATGTAAAGTCTGGTCAGAATTATAAACCAATATTAGGCAACATGAATGATGAACTAATTGGATGACGATGTCAAAGGTTAATATCTAAATCAGGAATAAAAAACTATTAGGCTGTAAGATTCTGTCCAACAAATTAAGATGAGAATTAGCAGCTGAAAACACGACAGGAAAACAATGCTCGAAAAAAGGTAAAATGAAAGAACACAAATATTTCTTCAGAATAGATAGATCACCGAAAATCTTAAATGACTTTCTCAATAAGCCATGTATTTTTTTTTTTTTTTTTTTTTTTTTTTTTGTGGGTGTAATGAAAGAAGACGCAAAACTAATGTGATCCTTAATAGTAAATTTGCTATCGAGAATCATACCTAAAATTTTTTAAAAGTCATAAAAAAAGTTCAATAAATATTATCAATGCTGAAATCCGGATGTTGAGGTGCCATTGCCCTTAACCTACTTACAATCATACTTTGAGTTTATTTAGGATTTGAGTTCATACCCCATAGTTTGCACCATACAATGATATTAGCTAGATCTCTATTAAGGGATTCAGGAACCCCAGAAATACATTTAGGACATGGAATTGATGTAAAGAGAGTGGCATATTATTATTATTATTATTATTATTATTATTATTATTATTATTATTATCATTATTATTATTATTATTATTATTATTATTATTATTATTATTATTATTATTATTATTTTGTTGAAAATAATGGCTGCCTCAGTTGCATTTATATTATACTTCATCTTCTCTAATTATCTTCTTTTCAGGACTACTGCATACAGCCAGTAACTGAGCAAAATTCATCCTTCATGGTGGGTAGTCAAATTCAGGAATAATTGGCGAGTCAAGGTTTTAATATACATACATACATATACCAAGGCACTTCCCCCAATTTTGGGGGGTAGCCGACATCAACAAATGAAACAAAAACAAAAAGGGGACCTCTACTCTATACGTTCCTCCAGCCTAACAAGGGACTCAACCGAGTTCAGCTGGTACTGCTAGGTTTTAATATAAGATTCACAAATTA
>NC_090753.1:17046135-17063635 GCF_036898095.1 Palaemon carinicauda
AAAATAGAATAGTTCATTTTCCATAATGGTTTCTCTTTGAAAAGTATAAATAAACTCAAAGGATTCGGTAATAAAGGCTTTGCAATTATAAGACCCATGTAACCTGTGAAGAGAATTTTCATTTAGCAGCGATGATTTTTCCGAGAATGAGATGAGAAAAGGCGTAATAAGGTAAAAAAAAAAAAAAAAAAAAAAAAAAAAAAAAAAAAAAAAAATGTATGGATAGCTTTCAGAAATAGATGGAATATTTTTCTTCTCTCGTGAAGTTTTTACCTTTCTTCGTTATTTTGTTCCTTTTTTATTCCCCCTTTTTTTTTCTTTTTCCCATTATTTGTTTTTTCTCTTCAGTGTTGGTGGAAAGTAGAGATTTTTATTATTAATATAGCTTCTAAAATGTATTTTCTTCTATAACTTAAATATTGACAGTGAAATCTTTGACTCTTTAAGTTTGATTGAGTATTGAGAATCTTCGAAATAGCAGATTATGGGACGTGAATTTTTAATTTTTCTTTTTTAAATAATGGCTCCTAAAAAGTAAATTTGAGTTTTTGTGAAAGACATTATGAACATAGCCCCAAATTGCATTTCACGGGTATATAGTAATAGCCGTGCTCATGAACCGATAGATATGATTAATATTTAAAACCATGAAGATTTCATTTTAAGTAAATTATATTATCACGGGAGTTGGAACGATGGAAAAAACAGCCAAAGCATTTTATTCTTATTCTTAAACTCTTGTTTATTTGTGCGTGTGTTTGCCCCACGAAACCTTTTGTTTTTAAAACCACGTGGTAGGCTTCAGTTTCTTTAGCAGGATAGCCAATCGTCTGTGACAAATTGTCCTTGTGTTTGTTTTGGGTGGAAGATATTACAGTAATTAACTATTATCAAACATATTGTGTAGTGAGTGAATGTTTAATTTTGTGTTAAAAAAGCTAAGTTTTGGAAATTTTAGAAAAAGAAAACGTAATAAGCTAAGGTCATGTTGATTTCCAGTGAGGCACAATTTCTCTGTAGGGTTACGTTAATAGCACGTTACATTCCTTGTTATTCCGATTATCTTTAATAGTTAATGGTACTTAATTCCATTTTGTTAATATTTCATGGGATATTATTTTTTATGTACCTCATTTAAAAGCGATAATTTTCGTACGATTGTGTTAAAAATTTTAATCTAAAGATAAAGGACTTACGTTATCACATTCAATTTCATTTTTTTCAGTCAGGGTATTAGACCATTTACATAAAAAATTTAGGGTGTGTAATTTCTTAAATTGATTTTTATTTTGTTAAAGGGAAAATATGTAAAGGGGTTGTTTTTCTTAGCGAAGCAATAAGCAAACTGAGTGGCATTGTTTTATTTAATCTATTATACTTTAAGTATAAATATAAACATTGCTTTAAGTCACAGAGTTGCAAGTGGTGGTGATGTAAGAATGTACCCACACATTTTTATAAATGTATTTTTTTTTTTGTCTAGCATAGAGGATCCTTCATAGGTGTGATTCCCTTTTTTATGTCTAGCATAGAGCATCCTTCATAGGTGTGATTCCTTTTTCTATGTCTAGCATAGAGCATCTCTCAAAGGTGTTATTCCATTTTTTATATGTCTAGCCTAGAGGGTTACCCAGAGTTGTGATTCGTTTTTTTTTTCTTTTTTTTTATATCTAGTGTAGAGGGTAACCCATAGTTGTGATTCCATTCTTTTTCTGTCTAGCATAGGGGGTCCCCTATCGTTGTGATTCCATTTTTTATGTGTAGCATAGAGGGTCACTCATAGTTGTGATTCCATCTTTTTTATGACTATCATAGAGGGTCACCCATAGTTATGATTCCATTTCTTGTGCCTAGCATAGAGGATTACCCATAGTTTTGATTCCAGTATTTTTATGTCTAGCATAGAGTATCACCCATACTTGTGATTCCCTTTTTTCATGACTAGCATAGAGGGTCACACATAGTTGCGATTCCATTTTTTCATGACTATCATAGAGGGTCACCCATCGTTGTGATTCCATATTTTCATGTCTAGCATAGAGGGTCACCCATAGTCGTGATTCCATTTTTTTTATGTCTAGCATAGAGGGTCACCCATAGTTGGAATTCCATCTTTTTATGTTCAGCATAGAGGGTCACCCATAGTTGTGATTCAATTTTTTTTCATGTCTAGCATAGAGGGTTACCCATAGTTGTGATTTCATTTTTTCAAGTCTAGCATAGAGGGTCACCCATAGTTGTGATTCCATTTTTTCAAGTCTAGCATAGAGGGTCACCCATAGTTGTGATTTCCTTTTTTCAAGTCTAGCATAGAGGGTCACCCATAGTTGTGATTCCATTTTTTCAAGTCTAGCATAGAGGGTCACCCATAGTTGTGATTTCATTTTTTCAAGTCTAGCATAGAGGGTCACCCATAGTTGTGATTCCATTTTTTCAAGTCTAGTATAGAGGGTCACCCATAGTTGTGATTCCATTTTTTTAAGTCTAGCATAGAGGGTCACCCATAGTTGTGATTCCATTTTTTCAAGTCTAGCATAGACGGTCACCCATAGTTGTGATTTCATTTTTTCAAGTCTAGCATAGAGGGTCACCCATAGTTGTGATTCCATTTTTTTTTATCTGGCATGGAGGGACACCCATAATTGTGATTCCACTTTTTTATAACTAGCATAGAGTGTCTCCTATCGTTTTTATTCCATTTTCTTATGACTAGAATAGAGGGTCACCAATCGTTGTAATTCCATTTTTTTTATGACTAGCATAGAGGGTCAGCCATTACTGTGATTCAATTTTTTTATGACTAGCATAGAGGGTCATCAATCGTTGTGATTTCATTTTTTGATGTCTAGCATAGAGGATCACCCATGGTTGTGATTCCATTTTTTATGATAGCATAGATGGTCACCCATAGTCGTGATTCCATTTTTTGTATATATATATTTTAATTGTTTTGGATGCAATGCAACCAGACAGCCTACGTGCCCACCTATTGGCAAGCTCCCTGTTTTATCCGGTTTGGCTCCTGTTAAATTACTTGCGAGGCTTACTACTTGGTGATAGTTCTTTCCCAGAGGGATTTCTTACAGCCATTGTATAGTTTGCCGAGTTACATATATATCCTTTCTTCCGTGAAACTCTTGCATAGGCTAGAGCGTCTTTCCCCTCTGTGTAATTTTTTGCATGGTCAACATCGTACCTTATACTGTTGAGTTTGATCTGGTCGCTGTCTCCAAATTAAATTAGCAAATGACTGCTGCTAAGATCAGTGCGTTTGTGGATTTGACAGAACGACATGGCTATGAGGGCGACACATTGCGAAGGTTTGTGCGGGAACTCACGAATGAAGCCAATGGCTGAAGAAGAACAAAATAAGAGAGGATGCAGTATAAAAGAGAGAGAGTGTATGAATTAATGAAGCTGGAAATGGACGCCTGATTAGCAAAGCTCAAGACTCCTCCACATCAACCCAATGGTGCCAAAGTCCAGCAGGAAAACTGCAGGGAGGTCCAGTGCATTGGAGGAGTCACCAAAGAACTCCCTAAAGTGGGGTTGAAGGTAACCCCGCCCCAGCTCAGAAAGAAGTGCAGGCAAGGAGTAATGAGTAACATCGGACATGAGGGCTACGGCTTGCTCTTGGGTCAAAAGCCCATGAAGGGTATACAGCGATTGCCCCTCAGGTGCATAAAGGCTGCCAAGCTGGAGTCCAAATCAGTGAGGATGCTTCCTGCAGGGGAAGATTAATGGTTAGGTGACATTAACCTTAGGGAAATACCTTGGTCAAGTGAGAAGTCCCAAGAGTCTCCCTTCTCCAGAAATGAGTCTAAGCCTCGTACCCGAGAGTGCTCCCCAGGTAGAGCAATGATGCTTACCGCCTTTGGCGAAAGGGCTCCTTCAACCACCAAGCCAGATGTCTCAGAGGAAGACAAAGGGGAATCACCTATCATTCCAGAGAACCTAAGGAGTCAGAAAAAGCTCAGCAGATTCCAGAGGTTGGGTGAGACGTTGGTAAACCACAGGGCACCCGTCAACTCGAACGAGGTCAAAATAAATAACTCCTGAAAAGTATGAGTTCCTCTGAAGGATGAGGTGGCCCTCAAGATCACCCGAGGTTCTCACTATCCTGTTAAGGTCTCTTTCCGGTAAGTAGTTTCCCCCGTAATCTTTGCCTGTCGGTGCTACGCATGGCAGATGATGGACTGGGAGAACAGGTTGGGGTAATATTTACTACCCAGCTGATCCAGCATGGAATCTGGCTGAGGTTGCACGAGATTGTCAAGGCTCACTTAGCATCCTGCCATACTTGCCAAGTCTCCGGCAACTCCTATCAAATATTGCCGAGGGCCTCACTACAACTCATCTTATCCATAAGTGTTACAGAACTGACACAATTCTTCTATTGGTTTGGCTTCCCAGCCACATTTCAGAGGGACGAGTGTTTCCCATTCATTGCAGAGGAGTCACGACCTCTGACCATACTTAAATGGCAGCATAAATTTCTTTCAGATATGGGATAAACTCTAAACTCAAGAGAATGAGCTCTCAGGCATGGGCTTATCTCTTGAGCATCTTGCATCCTATCATGCAGACGATGTGTTCCCACAGACATACCTAACAGCCTAAAACCCTCTAACCTATTTGACTAAGCTACATAAAAAGAATAAAGGGCTCAGAAAGTGAGACATAGGCCTCCTGAAATACACCTGGAAGGTTGAGCACCTAGAGAGCTCAGATGAGAGAGTAACAGATATGCTCTCCCGTCATTAGTGCCTAATGTACAGTGCCATGTCAATAACACGTAGCTATAGTCAGTAGGTTAATCTAGGTTGTATGAAAAATATTAATTGGCCTTGGTGTCTCCCAAGTTAGATAAACTTGGGGAGACATCATAGCCTCATTAGTTGCATTTAATTTATTTTTATGTGTTTATTTTATCTTTTTGCATATTATATGTCAATTTGCTTTAATTCCATGCCAACCACTGCACTAGGTCACATAAAGTTAATTATTACATTTTTCCATTTTTTGTTGTTGCTTCACAGCAAGCATGCTTACTTTTATGTGGCATTTAATCATTATTGAATTTTTCAAATTTTTGTTGTTGCCTCAGATCCATCAGGCTTACTTTAATGTGGTAATTAAAATTAATATACGATCAAGCTAAAGTAAAATCATGACCATAGTTGCAGGTTAGAAATTAATTCATTATCGTGGTGAGACTCACTGAGGAGGAGTCATTAAGGCTAGTGGCTTCAGACCTTGCTGTTATTCATAGCGGTCATTGCACTACCTTTTCCAAATAAAAGAACCAGCCAGCAAGGACCGGTTGACATGCCACAAGCGTTGTGATCCTACCTAGAGCCTCTCCACCTCTCCAACCATCCTATGCCCCTCTACTCCCCGGAAGTCTCATTTCAGACACATTCAAAGCATGTGGCCTTTAAACGCCGCAACACGGTATCCCAGGAGAAGTTTAAAGGGAGGCGAGTTGCGAAGGGTGTCGAGAGACGACACCAAGACCAATGACCAATGGGACAGCGGTCAGGCCAATGACCTCCCCCCTTTCCCCATCGGGGGGACCCATTCTTAACTCGACCTAGGAACGGATGGGCATCCTTCTCTGTTTACCAATCTCTATCAGAGGAACATAATTTTTCTTCACTCTTCGCCCTTCAGAGAGGCAGGACCTGTGACACGTCCTCCACAAGGGAGGGAATAGAGTCTTTTTTATCAAGGTAAGGTGTCTCTATTTTGAGATCCTCATCATCCTTACCATGCCTCCCATCTCCTTCCCTTAACAAATCCCATCCTTCCCTTTATCCTAACTAAAGATCCTACCCATGTGTGCTGTTTGCTCCTAACCTCATTTAATTCTTCCTGTGATTTAACGCGAATAACAAAAGCCTGTCAAGTGCAATATAGATACAAGTTTTCGTGAATATTCGGTGATTAGTTTTTGGTCGGAAGGGTAGGATAAAAAGTCGGCATTGGATAGTTATCTTGTGAAATACTAAAAATCTGAACAAGATGTCAGACTCTAACACAAACAAGGCTTGGAGGAATTTTGCTGCAATCAGCAAGAGCAAAAGTGAATTCCATGAGTTGGCACAACAAGAACTAGATCTACTGGTAACAGAGGTAACAAATAGCTCCATTTAGTGTGACGGAAAAATATTTGCAAACATATTGAAACAATATGATCCAGCAAACTAAAGCAAGTCTGCCAAAAACATCATCAAAATAATAGAAGAAGTTCCAAAGAAGATCCAGGGGATAAAGAGACTTATAAAGAAAGTTTACATCGATCAGCACATTCCATTCAAGAACAATAAAATGTCCAATATGGTGAATGTGCTGATTGATGCGTTGGGAAAAAGAATGCCAAAATGGTGCAATACATGTAAGATGTGGTATAGTACTCTTAACCCGCAATAATTATTAAGGAAATGCGATGTATCAACACATCCTAATTGGGCTGAAGTGCAACAAAAAATAAGTACTAAAGACAGAAAGGTATTCTGCTCAATATTCTTAATCTGGATAGAAAATATAATCAAGTTGAGACTGAATCTACAAATAGTTGAAGATGAAGAAGAGGAAGCATAAGAAGAAGAAGAAGAAAAAGAAGAAGAAGAAGGAGCAGAGAAAATGAACAGAATATTTGTAAGGATGCAGAGGAAATCATTGATACAACATATGATGTCATTCAACAAGATACTTACGTAGAAATAGAATATCCTATAGAAACATATAATAGACTCAAGAAACTACCCAGACCTACACACTTTTAGGGAAGAGCAAGAACAAAAAAAAAATAAAAGAAAGATATAGTCTGCAATTTACTGAATCGCGGGAATTGCAAATTTGTCGAAAGATGCTACTACAAACATCCAAAGATATGCCATAATTATACAATATATGGTAAATTTCCGTATTTAGACGGATATTGAGAGGAATGCAGAGATATCCATCCAAAAATATGCAAAAGCCTGAACGAAGGAAAAGGATGCAGATTGAAAAAAAGAAATGTCGATATATGCATCCTGCAACCATGAATGAAAGTCAAAAAAATCAGCAACCAGAAAAGAAAAATGAAAGAAAAAAAAAGAAAAAAGATAGCCGAGTATATACCACACTATGCACAAAAGGCCCCAAAATATGATGCCTTTCAACCCAAATATGCACAATTTGAGGTCAACTACAACGAATGCATCTATAATGCCAGGGGTTGGTGCAGATATGGGGATAATTGCAGGTATATACAAAAAAAATATGAAGGCAAAAAAGCAAATATAACAGAAAAGTTAGCTTTTTTAATAGCAAAATTCCTGGAAATGAAGAAAAGAACATCATATCAGAACAGGAAGAAAGCATAGGAGAATCCATATTATTTCAAATATTAAATTATGGGGATAACACTGAAACCATAATAGTGATGAAAGGAAAATAGTTCTTAGAAGAACTAGCCTAAATTGAAAAAAATAGATACATTGAATCAGAGAAGAAATAGGAATCAAAGAGACATAAATCAAGGAAAAGTCTGTGAAAAACTCAGCAACACAGAATGTGAATTGATTGCGGTAGAATTTGAATATGAAAAATTAGTGAATATTGTAGTTTACAGACCCCCAAATACAAAGGAGTTTGACATAATGATAGAAAAAATAGATGATGTATGTAGAAACCATAAAGACTGGAATATACTCCTATCCGGATATTTTAACTTTCCTTTCGTGGATTGGAAAGAACGGATAGAAGTAAGTGGTTGTATATAGGCATATAAAAAAGAGAGTAATAGTAGCACAGAGGATAAGGGACAGTTTTAAAAGCCTCAAGATATGCTATTAAAACATAATAGGCAACAAATAAACCACATTACAACAAGAGAGGACAATGTCCTAGATTTAGTATTTGTGAATGAGAAAAATTATGTTAAAGAAATAATAGTGTATAACACGGGAATTTCAGACCACAACGCCATAGAATTAATACTACGTTCCAAAGCAAGTGGACGCAAAGATAAACAAAGCTCAAAACGATGGAAAGGATATGGAAAATATAATTTCTATGCTAAGAATATAAAATGGTCAGAAATAAATGAAGAATTGAACAAAGAATGAAAAATTTTATTAGTAAATGATAATATACGGGTAAATACGAACATATTGTACAAAATACTGGAAAAAAATATTGAAAAATATGTACCGGGAAAAAAAAAATAAGACATGCATACCAAGAGACAGAGGGATCTTATTTCAGAAAATTAGAAAGTGGAGGAAAAGTCTTGCAAAAGAAAAAAAATGTATGAAAAATGATGGAAATAGAAAGTAAGATAAAAAATGCAGAAAAAATAATTATATGGTCGAAAGAAAATGAAAAAAGGCCTTAGAAGAAAGGACACTTCAAAATATCAAGAAAAACCGCAAAGTACTTTACTCCTATGCAAAAAAAAATTACTAAAGGGAGATTAGAAATTGACCCTCTAAGAATGAAAGGACGGTTAACGAATAAAAATAAGGAAATATACATCATATTAGCAGAAAAATATAAGAGTGAATTCACACCAGGAATTGCGAATGAGAATAATGAAACGATATCAGAGAATAAAAGAGGGAATATCTACGGATATAGATATTAATGAAGCTGATGTTGTGCACGCTATAAGCAAAATTAAAAATGGATCAGCGGCCGGGTCAGATGGAGTCCCAGCGATTTTGTTAAAAAAAAAAAAGCACACACTATCGCGAACCCACTTGCAATACTGCTAAAACAAAGTGTAGATATGAGAGAGGTATATGTTAAACATAAATTAGCATATATAACCCCTATCTTCAAAAGTGGATCAAGACTAGAGGCAAGCAATTATAGACCAGTTAGTCTAACATCACATATTATGAAAGTGTATGAAAGAGTAATAAAAAAAAAGATAATAATGAATCATTTGATTAAAAATGATTTATTTAATATAGGTCAATTCAGTTTTGTACCCGGAAAAAGTACACAAACCCAAATGATAGCACACTATGAAAACATATATAAAATATGATAAATGATATAGACACAGATGTGGTATATCTAGATTTTGCAAAAGCCTTTAACAATGTAGACCATAATATATTAGAGAAAAAAATGTGAAAGCATAATATTAGGGGAAAGATATTAAAATGGATAAAAGAATTTCTACAAAACAGAAAAAAGATAGTGGTTGCAAATGACGAGGAATCAGATGAAGCTCTGGTAATATCTGGTGTGCCACAGGGTAGAGTATTAGTTGCACTCTTGTTTGTTATTATGATCTCAGAAATAGACTGTAATGTTGAAGACTCTGTAGTGAGAAGTTTCGCCGATGACACAAGAATAAGTAGAGAGATTACTTGTGATGAAGATAGGAACTCATTACAAAAAGATCTAAACAAAATATATGAATGGGTGGAGATAAATAGGATGGTATTTAACTCCGATAAACTTAAATCAATAAGTTATGGAAACAGAGAAAGAATTGTATATGCATACAGGGGCCCTAATAACGAGACAATCACAAACAAGGAAGCGATTAAAGACCTTTGTGTAATGTTAAACAGGAATATGTTATGCAACGACAATTAGTAACACTGTTAGCTAAATGTAAAGCAAAAATGGGAAGACTATTCAGACACTGTAAAACCAGAAAAGCTGAACATATGATTATGCTGTACAAAAGTTATGTACGTAGTACACTTGAGTACTGCAATGTGATATGGTATCCACACTTCCAAAAGGATATTGCACAAATAGAGAAGTGTACAAAGGTCCTTTACTGCTAGAATAGAAGAAGTTAAGGACCTTGACTGGTGGGAAAGCCTGCAATTTTTAAAATTATACACCATAGAAAAGAGAAGAGAACGCTACATGATAATACAAGAATGGAAACAAATTAAAGGAATTACTGAAAACATCATAGAACTAAAAATATCAGAAAGAGCAAGCCGAGGTTGATTAATATTGCCCAAAACTATACCAGGAAAACTAAGGAAGGCACACAGCACATTAATCCACTACGCACCAGCATCGATAATGCAGCGACTATTTAACACGCTGCCAGCTCATATAAGAAACATATCAGGAGTGAGCGTAGATGTGTTTAAGAATGAGCTTGATAAACACCTAAGAATAAACCCGGACCATCCAAGACTAGAAGATGCAAAATACATTGGAAGATGCATAAGCAACTCTCTGGTGGATAAACGAGGTGCCTCACACTGAGGGACCTGGGGGAACCCAAACATAGAATAAGCCAATAAGTAAAGCAGTGTTGATTCCAACGTGATAATGTTTAGATTCCTAAGTTTTGCACTTTCATTTTATTTGCTTCAAGGTTTTAACCACACGACTTCATTGTGTTCCCATCCTGTAAAAGTAAGTGAAAACGTTGTGCCTTGAATCAACAATGCCTTCCCCGGTTGTGCTCCCCTTTTTAATATTGTTGTTAAACCTATTGTAAATATATATATATATATATATATATATATATATATATATATATATATATATATATATATATATATATATATATATATGTATATATATATTATTTTTATCGGTATTCCTTGTCTTATTACCGAATGGCGACCTTACCATTGTTGTTGACCCGAGTTCCTTAAGCAAGGCCGGACTCACAAGCGTGTGCTTAACTATATATATATATATATATATATATATATATATATATATATATATATATATATATATATATATATAATATATATATATATATATATATATATATATATATATATATATATATATATATATTATATATATATATATATATATATATATATATATATATATATATATATATATATATATATATATATGTATATATAAATATATATATATATATATATATATATATATATATATATATATATATATATATATATATATATATATATATATATATATATATATATATATATATATATAATATGAATACTCTCTTCCATTAAGAACCAATTTTGAATCTCACTATTATGGATTTTCTTTCATATTTTTAAATAAATATCATCCATCATTTACTTATGAAAATCAGAAGATATAAAAAAATCAACCTCCTTAGGATCGATGGTTTCTTGTAGTGTTGGTCACCTCACCATCCTGTGAGCTAGTGAAGGATGGTTTTTTGGGGACAAAAATCTACCTGCCAAGTCATCAGTACCTATTGCCAGGTCTTCCTGGGTCCTATTTTTGGTGGAGAGAGGGGGCTTGATAGCTGATCATATGCTTATACTGTCATTTTCTAGAACATTGTTGTACTAGCTAATGAATTGTCACTGTTATTTATGAGAAGGATTTAAACATTTAAACTTACCATCTGTTTGTTAGGTAAAGGCCATCGAGAGGGACTAGCCACTGGGTGGAAGAAACCAAGTGTAAAAGGAATGTCAATTCATTTGTAGACCTTCTCACCAACACTTTTTAAATAATCAATGTATATATAGTTCTTTGCATACATCAATGCATGTATTTATATTTGAAATGGCTAACTCCAACTGTGATTGTATATCACTGCATATTGCACTATGGTCACTCTTCGTTAATGTTGCGTGTGCATCTTTTTGTGCGTATTTGTGATCCACACGAGTGTTTGCACAAGCACACGTGTCTGTTTGTCTAATATAGTAGGATATAGATATTTTAATCTGGAGAAACACAGTCCATATCATACTGTTAATATTTTGTCTCGAAAAATAAAGCTTTGCAATTTCGCCCTCTCTTTTCGCACTCATAAAAAGAGAAGGAATCTAAAGTTTAACAAAAAAAAAAAAAAAATATATAAGAAGTAAGCCTTTCAAAAATTACTCGTGGTCGGAAATGTATCAATGCCATGTGGTATGAGAGAAACCCTTAATCTGTTGATAAAAATTACCTGGTGGTTAGTTACTTGATATCAAAGGATTTGTCAAAGGAATTAATTAATGTCATGAAATACGAAAGTATTAGCATTGTATATTCCCTGAAAATACCAACCATATTCACTCGGTATCTAATTCACTGTCCTCTCTCTACCTCACTTATCCTTCTTTAGGCCATTAGGTGAATGATGAGACGGAAACTTCCTTAAGGGGAAATCTAGTTACATATTCTATTGAGAAAGAAAGATGGCATCGTTAAAGGATATTTTAGAAGAAGCAATTTTATTTGAAGGACAGGAATGTAACATAGTACGGAAAAAAAAATGAAAAATCTATGTCTACCGAGAATTACGTGTGTATGTTTGTATAAATAGATATATAGGTACTGTGTGTGGAAGAACAACCATACCTAAACTTGTTATTTTCCATGGCAATTTGCTTTGCAAAACAAAGTTATAAAAGGTATAAATGGACAGTTGAAGAAACTCCCCTTTATGGCTTTGTATGTGGAACCCAATTGAGAATGAAATTAAAAACTATAAGTTGATATACATAAATAACAGGGTTTCAATGTGGTTGAGCACAACTCAACTTTCCTGTAACTCAACTTATATTTCCTAAATGTCATAAGCCGTTTTCATTCATCAACTAATTTTCAGTTTCTATTCATGTCTAAACCATATTAAAGCTATGTTATTTATATCTTTCAACTCATAATTTTTTTTCTTCCATTCTTAATTAGGTTCCAAACCCAATACCTTAAAGGGGATCCGACACGTATCCCCTAACACTGTTATTTCAGTTTTCACGCTTCAACTAAACTTTTTGATATTATACTTTTCTGGCTGCAGCTATAACCTCTTCTTTTTTAGCTATATCTCTCAAACTCCTCTCTCAATATCATCTCTCGTAAATATGAGTCTCTCTTTCTCTAAACTCCCCCTTCTTTTGTACAAAGTTTCCACAATACTTTATCTGCGTTGATATTATATACATAAACGAAATATTCTCTTTAGCTAAAATCACCGTATGAAAGACAACATTTCTCTTGCCCTCAACACACTGGCTACGTAAATAAATTCTCCTACTTATTTAAATCTCTTTGATTTTTGCGACAGTGTTAATTCCTTTCCCAATTCCTTTTATCATACATTTCCAAATGCACTTTATTTGTGCTAATCTATTAATATTAGCGTAGATTCGTGTAGGAGCTGTTGAGTTGAAGGAACTCTCTCACAACGTCCGCTGATTGGCTGTCCCCTACCCCTTTTCCTTCCCATCATCCCATACTCCTATCACTCCTAATCCTCTGTTTGTCATCGCCTAACTTTCCCGTAATTTTTCACTGATTTTACCTACTAATGAAACTTAGTTTTTTTGGTCCACCCATCCACCTTCCCCTTACCTTTTAATACATTTCCGTCCATTAATTGCTTACATTTCCGTCCACAGACTTTATTCTTCCTGAAGAAACTTTTTCCTAAGTTGAAGCTCCTGCAACCCGATAGCTCCATTTCTTATGCAGAAGATGCTACTATGACTACCAATCCTGGATTGCAGCGTAAAGCTCAGTCTTATCGTAAGAGGAGCGTATTATCTGCCCAAAGGATCAGTCAGCTGCCAGCTTTTTGCCGAAGGAGCCTTTTCTGATTCTTCTTGATCCTGCCACAATACAGATGAAAGCCGTTGTCACTTTGTAGCATGTCACTATCTATCTCACCTTAGCCACTTCATGCAGCAACATCACTGGGAAAGAGCTCTACAAGAGCAAGAACGACGTCTTTGCTAGCATGCTGATAGTCACCTTCCTTGGGCAAGTCCCATCTTCACTGGACCTGGGCACATGGGAAACTCTCCCCATCGTTGATTACATACCGGAGTCCCTCAGGTGTTTTCGCTAACAGCGTTTTGGCCATCATAGAGAAGACTACATTGGACCTATCATCTATGGTGTCTGCAACCAATGCCATGAGATCAATGTCTGCAACACTGCTCATAAGGAAGGCAAATGAACCCGGCCCAAGTACCCCAACTGCTCTCGGGCTATGCCCGCCTCGAATAAGGGATGCCCAGAGTGGATGAAGAGGATGGCATCCATGAATAACACCTTTCCAAACCCCCAACCGCAAGCACATCTGACGCAGCAACAGCCGCCCCAGAACCACTGACCTTCTGGCCTGAGAATTTGACCGCAGGCACCCACCTTACTTGCCCATGATACATCCTGTCAACCAGAACCAGCATCTCTCCCAAATCTTACTACTTCTTATCATACCAAAACTTCCACTCACGGTTCCATGAAAACATCATTCCATTATCCATTAAAATCCTTGCCTAAATACCAAACTTCTTTGAGTTACTACGCTTTTTTCCAACCATTTGTTTAAAGCTGTTATTTTTCTCTTATACTTAAAATTCATCCCTCCTCTCCCAGTCTCTCCTGCTTACTGGGACTTGCTGTTATCACACTTTCTCTCCTACTGTCAGAGAATGTATGTTAATTAGTTCTAGTTATTCAAAATATAATATATCCATATATGTTTTAGGAAAATATAATACCTTCATCATTCTATGATTTGAAGTTATTTGAGCAAAAACCTTTAGATTTATTACTAAAAATCATCTTTTTCTTCAATTCAGTTAGCAATTCTCAACTAATATGACACTAATTGTATTGAAAATCATACCATGAAAACTACTTCATAACCAGAATATCTGTGAGATAGAATTTTTGTTTTCCTTTTTATTTTTCTAATGATTTTTTTTTCTTGTGTAGACTCCCCAAAATCATGAGAATAGAAACAAAAGGAAAATATAAACTCTGTCACACAGAATTATGGGATTTCTATTCTTATTTCCAATGGTATCATTTGCCCTAAAATTGAGCAATAAGTAACGGAGAAACACCTACTGACATGTTAATAAGTATGTTTTTGAGTTTTGAGCTCACAAATATATGCTATGTAAATTTTAGATTTTTCTTCGAAAAAATCGAAATAATGTTTTTTTATGACAACCTTACTCTTTACTATTCATTTTTACACCGAGGCTCAATTAACAAGGTATTCAAATCCTAGGTGTACTAATACTCTTGGTGTAAGTTGTCATACGTAAGTTGCCAACTACCTCTCATTGGTGCCAGACTTTTAGCTAGATTATTGCAGCTTTGTGCTATTTACATGTTTCCTTGTTTTTTTTTTTTTTTTTTTTTTTTTTTTTTTTTTTGGCTATCCACTCAATTCTTGTTCTTTTTTTTTGACCTTAGGTAGCTTTTAAGTTCAAGAGGCATAAATTCACAATGTAAACATGAACTGCAAGTAAACAAACAAACGTGCGTCATATCTTCTATACGACTTTGGAGATGCTGGCTGGTCTTCTTGTAGATGATCCACTGCTGCCATGAGTAATTTACTAAAATAGGCCAACCATTTACTAAAAAATGCGAGATTAAAGGCCATATTTCTTTTTATAATGAATAAATGGTGTGATTCTCAAATTTACGAAATTTTCCAAGATAATTTTAGATTAAAGGTTATGACATTATTCATTGATTTCATGAAATTTAATCAATTTCTAACGGAAGCAGATAAAATACATACAGATATCACATAACTTTCCTTCTTATTTGGAGAGAAAAAACTTTAAGTTAATATTAAAGCTATCTCTACAACCCGTTTTCCGAGTGCCTTGCCTTTGGGTCATATAAAAAATGATTTGATTGGATTAAAAGCTGTGTTAATCCTATACCAAAGTACTGCCGTGTACTCCCACTAAGTTAAGCTTCTTGGTAAAAGGGACACTTTTTTTTTTTTTTTTTTTTTGGTTTCATGTCCTGAGCTGATGGTATTTCTATTGATATTGTACCAAGGGACCATTAGTGTACCAAGGAGGGTGAATGATTGGATTAAGTAAAGTTAACCGCCTCGGGGAATTGTAGGAAAGAGGGTCATCATATAAGTGGCTTCGAGGTAATTTTAGTTGCAAGAAAATCAGTTATTGGGACAGATAAGAGCTGTTTATTTTTTTTTCTAATTAAGGTAGTAATGGCAAGATACTTGTAGATCAGATATTTTAGTTGAAAAATCTACAACGAGAAGTCGTCAGAAAAAAAAAAAAAAAGCAAAACTCATACATTTTAGTGGCCAATTTGTATGTCAACGTATGATAAAAATATTCCCAAAACATGAATAATTTTCTTGGACCTTTTTAATGAATACACTTAAGTTAGACTTTCATAAACTTCCACCATATTTAATGACTGTCTAAAGTTTATACCTTTTTATTTTAGATAATCATAGTGTATCTGATCTGGAAAGATAATCCATTCAATTCATGTACCTGAGTATAACATTAAAATGAATTATCCATCTACAAATGTCTTTTTTTGTTATTATGTTATTCCTCCATTTCCTTTATCGATAAATTGGTCCTTCTTTGGATTATTGTAGTACTCAAAGGAAAGCAAATAGGGAAAAGGGAGGGCGGATAAGTGTCCTATGAGGCCGTTTCTGCCTTCGCTATTGGCCATGTCTACTATAACAGTTTATTTCACTGATTCCTCTACCACCCCTTTTATCTCCTAAAGGCATGAATGTAACAACTATTATAATCCTCTCTCTAGCACTCGTTTAAAATAAATCTGGTAATTCGACGTTTAGAGATCATGCTGTTACCAAAAAGGCCCCCCCCCCCAAAAAAAAAAAAAAAAAAATAGCCAAATGCAGTTTGGCTTTTTTTTTTTTTTTTAATACCTAACGGCTCTAAAAAAGACTGAATTTTCCTCAAATGGCCAACTCTTGCAACCCTTAGTAGATTGTAGTTTACTATCTTTTCCTGGGGATTAATCCTGCCTTTTCCTAATGCCTTTCATCTATGGCAGACGTAGGAGATCTAGAAACATCTGCGAGAAAATCCTTGTAATATATGCAAAAATAAACATACAAAGACGAATCTGTCAGTCATGCAGACGACGCACTTAAAACCGCTTTATTTTCATTGTTTGTGGAAATAATAGGTTGAAACTTCTGAAAGCTTATACATGTTTCTGCATACATATAGACAATATTTTTATTCATTCATTTTTTTTCTTTTTTTTTTCTTTCATTTTTACCATAGTGGACCCTTCCTCTCGTGGACCTAAAAAATAGATACCATGCCGGCATGCTTTTTCCGGTTCGCACCGGTCAAAGCAACTTATCCCTTGGTGTTTCAGAACTAGAAATCACCCCTATGTATTTCAGAATCAGTACCCCTCCCTTGCTGTTTAAGAATTCTGTAAACCCACCCTTGTAAGTGATTTAATTTTTCTCGATCTGCGTTTGTAAAACATTGGCCTCACTATGAAAAAGCTACTCTTGCATAACTCATTTGTTTACGAGCCACCAACCCAAGACCCTTATCTTTCTATAGTCAATGACATCTTAAATGAATGAATGAACGAGCTCCTGCTGTCGCTTTAAATAACTGTCTGTTAATTCAACTATTTTTTCCTCCTATCCATCCATCCTTCTTACTTTTCCGTCCGCTAATTTCCAGTTTTCCGTGTTCACACTTTATTCCTTCATCCTTTTATTAGCTCTCTTTTTTTTACCTAATACTATACGCTATCG
>NC_090753.1:17066135-17068635 GCF_036898095.1 Palaemon carinicauda
GTTCCATCCGAGTTTAGCATTAATGTCAGCAATCACAATTTTCATATTTCTCTCTCTGGATTCTCATCTATTACACTCTTCAGTTCTTCATCATATTCATCTTTCATTTTTTCCGGGGAATGATCTGTTTTGTTATACAAAACTACAATATTCATATTGCACTTCTTTGGTCTAAGCTTTGCAAGTTACAATGTACTATTTACAGCTCTCCACTCCGTTAATTTCTTTTCTGCTCTTAGTGTCATCATCATTAGTACCCGTTCTCTTCAAACATCAATTGCTCTACCTGAATAAATTTCATTAATAAAACCCTTACAACGTGTTTCACTGTGGGCGAAGATGCCCAAACTCTGTTTCATAAATTCCTTTTCTGCGTTCTTTATTTTTCCAATATGATTCATGGTTCTAACACTCCAACTACCAATTCTCCATTTTTTTCAGTATATTTTATAAACCGGGAGATTCTTTGCACTCCCGGGATGGGGGACCAGTCAATCATTTTCTCTTTCCATTAAATGATTAAATCCATAGAGGATTCATTGGTTATATTCATCAAAAGATAACCAGTTCTTGTGGATGCGCAGTGCCTATATATCTATGACAATTGAACCCTACTGGTTCATACTAGTTCCATTAAGACCATCCACCAGGCATCAGGAGTAAAAGACGAAAAGAGATCTTGTCTATCCGCTTAAACCAAACCCATCCTCCTGCTGCCAGTTACATCATCGAGATTAATGTAGCATATCCTCCGCACCAAAGTTCTCGTTATACCAGCAAGTTGCTCAGCTACCTATCATTTTATAATGATTGGCAAACATCGGTTTGTGTGTGGCAAACATTCGGAAACGACAATCTTCCACAAAATGCCCAAACTGCAGAATGGTAGTTATAAAAGTGGAGGGGATTCGAAGGGTTCTATCTGTGTGTGTACATGAACATATATATCAAAATATTTAGCTGTCATTTTTGGCAGTTCGCGCACTGTAGTAAGAGGAAGAAATAGAAAGGAAAGATAGATGAATGCGGAGGAAATAGTGTGACAGAAGTAAGAATTATAAGATAACTAGATAGGACACTCGTAGAGCACATACCTCCGTCTATATCGTGTTATACAGTGTGTTACAAGATAGGTATCTGAATTATGCGCATTTCCCACAAGTTTCATACAAATTAAATGAAAATTGGGCACTATACGGTAAAAAAACGTTTTTAAGCTTTTGTGACCTTGACCGTGTTGTATATCATAAGATATGCAATTGAATCATGAATTTTTGGGATCTAGGACAACTGCCCCCGAGACAACTGCCCCCAGGACAGTTGCCCCCCGACATCTGCCCCCAGGACAATTGCCCCCGTAGGACTACTGCCCCCCGGAATATTGCCCCCCATATTGCCATTTACATAATTACTTTTTAGTAACAATTTACGAAGATATTCTTCCTAATTACTCATTTGGTCATTGAACAAATAATTGTATCTATTTCCTAAATTTATTACCATTTATGTAGTTATTTCCTAATTAGGTCATCGGTCGTACGATTTATAGTTTATTTTCGAAAGCTATCGCCAATTGGTTAATTCTGTATAGTCGAACAAAAAAAAAAAAAAAAAAAAAAAAAAAAAAAAAAAAAAAAAAAAAAAAAAAAAAAAAAAAAGTAAGAAGGATCCCGTGTCTAATCGGTCATACGCGTTATAGTTTATTTTCGAAAGCTATCGCTAGTTGGCTAATTCTGTATGGTCAAACAAATGTTTACAAAATAAAAAAGGAGTTATGGGTAGGAGTTATGGGTTATTTTCGAAAGCTTTCGCCAATTGGCTAATTCTTTATAGTCAAACAAATGTTTACAAAAATACAGAAAGTAAGAAGGATCCAGTGTCTATTCAGAAATACAAGAAGTAACATAACCCATCATGGAGTTCGTCAAAAGTGAACGTGGAAAAATGAAGCTTATTTATGAAGGATACATCTTTATGAAGCAGAAGGAATTGGCAAATAATGTTACATCTTATGAATGTGAAAAACGCCGCCATAATAACTGTAAAGCGAAAGTAAAAGTTTGTGAAAATGAAGTAGTTGGCTATGTAAATGATCACACCCATGCTGTTGACCAACCCCGCTGTGAAGTTTTGTTTGTACAACAGGAAATAAAGGCTAAATCTATTGCTATCGAAGAAAACGCTATCAGGATTCTAGCATACAAATAGCAAACATTGTGCTAGAATTTGAGAACCACGATGTATTGGAATTTTTGAGATACATAGCTCATCATTTAAAATTCTAATATTTAAATCCCTTTTCAATATTTCTGCAACCCATCTATGTACAAATTTCAGTATATAATGTTATATTTTTAAAACATGTATTTTTTAAATCATGTATTTTTATTAACAATAATAAAACATCAGTTTTAATAGTTATTATGTATTTTTATTTTTTACACCATTGTCCAGTGGTTTTACAAGGGCAATGGTCCCGGGGGCAGTTTTCCTACGGGGG
>NC_090753.1:17078635-17081135 GCF_036898095.1 Palaemon carinicauda
CATGGAAAACTATCTTTGTCTTCAGCAACTGTGCAGTAGAACAGCGCGAGGGAAGTAAAAGGCTAGGAAAGAAATCGAACAACAGTTGGCGGATGGTGGCAGGTTTTCATGGTCTAGGTCTACCAGTACTGACGTTACATAGGAGGGAGGCATTGGAGTCGTTGAGATAGATGTCCTCCCAACGTTGTGATTTTCTGGATATCGTATATACTGTGACCTCTGCATTTTATTGTTGAGATACTGCAAAGCTATTATAACCTAATCTCAGGCGAATGGTGGACAATTTGTTTCTTTACAGAGCATCAGCAAAAGGATTCATTTTCTAAGGGATTTTCTGAAGAGTACAAATGTATTCAGCCAAGGCAGAGAGACCAGGCATCGCAGTGATAAGTTAAGGCGTACAGCAGAGGCATATGGTTCATGTGAATGACGAAGGGCGTACCTTTCAAGAATTGGCAAAAGAAACGGATATCAAAGTATACCATCAACAGTTCACAGTCAAAGGAAGAGTAGCCGTATTTCACCTTGGAAAGTTTCCTAATGAAAAAGGACAATAGACAGTGTGAGCCCCTGACCATCTGCTCGAGGGCTGCCCCAGTAGCAACATTGCTGGAATCAGTGGAGGGAAAGAGAGGTGCATGTGACATGGAAAAAAGTGAGATCAGCAGCATTTCATAGGTCATTCATTGTGTTGCAGGAATCATGGATATAGTTGACCAGGCCCCAAAAATTCTTGCAATGCTTCGACTGCAAAGATAGTGGGGATGTTCTGAAAGGCTGCTACCATCTCAGGAAGTGGATGGACTTCTTCAGGAGTTAGGTGGTGCCCTAAGAATGATACTTCATTGGCACCAAAGATAAACTTGTCGTACCGGACTATAAAACTGGTTCTGTTGTAGGCGGTCGAGCACGATGCGCAGATGACAGATATGTTCCTGTTAGGAGGAACAGAGCATAAGTATGTTGTCCATGTAACATACAGAGATGGGATCCCCTTATATGGTGTCCATGAGTCGTTGAAAAGTTGCCCCAGCGTTAGGAAGGCCAAAACAGGAGTAATTGGATGTGTATGTACCAAAGGGGGTAGTGTTGGTGGTCTTTAGGATGTCATCTGTTTTTATGGGCACCTGATGATAGCCCTGCAGGAAGTTGAGTTTGGAGATAACCTTCCCTTTGTGCAAGTAGGTGGTCACATCAGTGATGTTTGGGAGGAGGTAGTGTCCCGGCTCTGTCCACATTTTCAAATGCAAGTAATACACACACGGATGCAAAAACCTATCTCTCTTCAAGATGATGTCCATGGGTATTGAGGCCTTTTGGCAAAGGCCCAATTCTTCCATTTCACGAATGTTTGTTGAGCGGCTGCCAAACAATCTGGTGCCAGATATCCGAACCTGGCAAACACTGCGGGCCCCAATATCTTGATATGGTGATAAATATGAAGTTTTGCGTGATCCGCGAGCATTAGACGAAATTCTGGACAGAAAACTTCCTGATACGATGCAAAGAAGTCGGCGTAGACATCCATGGGTGTGCTACTGTGGAGAATAAAGTCATAGTGGAGAGGCATCAAGCAGTACGAATCTGTTTTGACTATCCGTCAGTGAGTTATATCGACCAGTAGGTGGAAATGTGACGGGAAATCCACAATGAGAATAGGCAATGTGATGTCAGCAAAGAGAAACTTCCAAATATATCTGGCGCTTCCAAACAATAATGTGAAGATTTGATAACCATGGATGGGTATAGTACATCCATTGGCAGCTATCAGGCAGAGGTCAGCAGACTTAGATGGACAACGTCGTGTCCTGGGGAGTGGCCTTGTCAGAAAAGAATGGCAACCACCTATATCTGCCAAAAATCGCATGCCAGAACCTGTGTCATGTAAAAAGAATAAATTAGTGACAGGGGAGGCCACGCTGAATGCGATGGTTACTTACGTGTTTTTTGGCCAAAGATAACCATTCGTACATATCTTTAGTTTCCCGAATTTGGAATGGTAGGATCATAACTGCAGTCGATGGGCGTGAAGATGAGTCTGGAGAGATCGTTGGTTTGGGCATAATCGAGTAATGATATATGTAAGTGGTGGATGACTTTGTCACTGCTTTGGCACGTAACATGGTGGACGTCTGTATCCTACTACATGCATTTCGGCTTCGGTCGATATTGAACAGGTGTCTTCATCGTCAGTAGTTGAGTCGGTGATGCAGGTCTGGAAAGTGGCGAAGTGGGTGTCCATAAGGGCGTCATCTTTGGTTATTAAGTTCTTCATAGGGAAAATATCGACATAGTAGATAGAAGCACGTACTGGTTTGGGTAAGACCTGCACTCAAAGAGCACAAAGTAGATTCACTCTATGAGGACAGCCGTCTGCGGCAGGCTCTAGGCGAGTGATATTGGTCCTTTTCTTGAGGGCGAGCAAAGCCTTTTGGTCCCTCAACAGTTGGTGAGAGGGCTGAAAATGTTTCGGTATCGGGGCGGCTGGTGATGGAGAGTA
>NC_090753.1:17096135-17108635 GCF_036898095.1 Palaemon carinicauda
TCTACTTGCATTTGATTAACAGGACACACACGGAAAGACTACGTTCAACCACATGGAACTAGCAGGACACCAAACCAATTCCAAAACCCAAGGAGCCAGACACCTACCGACCAATAGTTTTGATAAGCTGCACAGAGAAAGTAGCTGAGAGAATGGTACTCAACAGACTGCAGTGGAAAATAGGCCAACTACATCATCGCCTATATGCCTACAGAAGCGGCATAGTCACTCAAGAATGCATTACAGATGTCCTCTCAACAATTAATGACAAAAAAGCCTGTATTATATTCCTCGATCTCGAGAAAACCTTTGAGATAGGCAGTTCACCAGCTGTATTCTTCACACTTGTTGAAAAAAGAGTGAAAGGACACTTACTGGCCTGGACTCGAAACTGAGCCGTGAAGCCAGAGTCACTTTCCTAAGAAAAACCATTAAGTTCATCCCCTAGAAAACGGAACACCACAAGGAGACATACTAAGCCCCTACCTTTTCAATATACTAATGGAGTTCTTAGCCACTTTAAACCCCCAATGGGGTGGAAATTTTCATATATGCCGACGAAATATGCAGAGTATGTCCACATAAAGTTCATGCAAGAAATGTCACTTAAAAAGCACTTGACATGATCCAAGCCAAATGCAATAACTTGGCCTAAAGATCAACACCAACAAAACAAAAGCAATGGCTATAAAACATTCGCAAAACCCTCAGAACTTCACACTGAGGGTTGAAGACATCGAATGGGTGAGTCAATTCATGTACCTTGGGGTAATCATTAGCAAAACCCTATCACCAAGCCAATGAAGTAACCTACTTCAGAGAGAAGACAAAGATTCGTCTATCAGCCATAAAACGAATGACCTCCCTAAAACAAGTAGTATCGAATAACCTCCTAAGACTGTTTTATCTACAAGCAATTCGAACCCATATCGATTATGCAGCACCCACTCTCACTGTATTGACTGACACTCAAAAAGCATCATTAGAAGTAGTCCAAAACAATGCCATGAGATTCATTAGTGGCTCTCCAATGTGGACAAGACTCTGCTTACTTACAGCAGAAACCAACCTAATTCCCCTGTCAACTATGATTGACATTAGGAATAGCAGCATTATATTCAAGTTAATCATCGCAGACAGAAAAAGCCCACTCAACAATAAAATGAAAAGGCTTCTACTCTTGCTGAAGAACTGGATCCGCCAAATTCCCACGCAAAGAAACTACTGGATACACCCAGGAGGATACAGATGCAAAATGAGGCTCACAAAACCAAGGGACAACAATGGCATGATGGATACAGCCCTCCTGCCCCTTGGGCTCATGATCCTATCAAATACAACTTCACCATCCTACCAGCAGCAAGCAAGACTCTCTGCACACCAGAGCAACTCACTGAAGCTGCAAAAAATGCAATCAGGAATACACCTGCGCCTCAGATCTACTATACGGATGGATCAGTAGACCGTGGAATCCCTGCAGCTGCTGCTGCAGTTATCTCTACATCAGGATATAAAGAAAACTGGAGACTTTCCAACCATGCTTCCACACTGCAAACTGAACTAATGGCCATTGCAAAAGCTCTAGAACACCCTGCCAACCAACAAAATGGGAACACAACGATCCATACAGATTCCAGAGGAGCCATTCTGGCTATCAGAAACAAGGAACCTACAGAGAATGTTTACCTCATCACTGCAATTCAATTCTTAGCCTTGTTCTATCAAAGTAACAACAGGCAAGTTACCTTGAATTGGATTCCAAGCCATACTTGAATCTCTAGCAACGACAAGGCCAATCACCTAGCCAAATCGGCCTTAATGTGCCAAACCATTAGCATTACTCTACAACCTTCATCAAAAACCATCAAGAATCAAATGGCTGCCTAGTGCAACATCCAAAAGACTAGTGAAGTAAGGAGTGCCATCCTAGATGGATCAAGATCTGCAAAGTAGTATATTATAGCGACAAACATATTACCACACCCAATTGCAAGACAAACATCTCGCCAGGACGCAGTAATCATCTGCAGACTGCGACTGGGATATCTATGCAACTGGCAAATCATCTTAGATAATGACGAAGACCCTGCAGCACAGCATAGACCAATAAGACCGTGCAAGCACTGTAATCAAGACAGAGAAAGAACCTCTACAGCACTATCTACAGCAATGTCAGGAAACAAGCCTACTACGGTAGGATCTTAATCCCAACAATCCTGCAACTGCAATAGCAATTGTCTCACACATAATTGACAATCATAACACCTTCTCAGCCTTTCTCCGCAGCTACCTCCACCGAGATAATGTTACAACAACGCCAACGAGAAATCTAAGCGGCAATTGAAGAGAAACCTTCTTATCCCCCTTGCAATTTCTATGTTGGGAGCAGAACAATTGTTGGCGGCTGAGGGCATCAACTCGTACTCCATATAAATAGACAGTTTTGTCTTCCCGTCCTGTTTTCAGCTTGGAAATGGGGTCGAAGTCGTCGGCGGTCTTTTTGACTTCCAACATATCTTTCTCTCCTCTCAGCCAATCTCCCTTACTGGAATCAGAACAGGTGCTGGCGGCTGAGGGCAATAACTCGTACTCCTTATAAGGAGACAGTTTTGCCTTCCCGTCCTTTTTTCAACGTTGAAGATGGGAACGGAGCCGTCGGCGGTCTTTTTGGTATCCAGCATTTTTTTCACCTTCAATCTCTCTTTTCCCAGTTCAGGCATCCCTCCCAACTACCTTTGAAAGTCTCAATAAATAAAATCATAAGTAACCTTTATTTTTCGTTTTTTTTTTCTAATATTCACAGGTACAGGAATTTTCTATTCCATCCTATCTGTACTACTAAAACTGCTACAATTCCCTCCTTTCAGCTCTCTCCCACTCAGCTGAAATCTCACACTATCCCTCTATCTCACAACTTAAGCTTAAACCACTATGAAATTTTTCACTTCACTAATATCAACATCTCCAACTAAAACTTTTCAACTCCTTCATGAGCTCTCCTACTTATCGGGACTTACTACTATAATTTTTTTTCTCTAACTAAGACTGAAGCCAGTGGGCTCATGGGAAGGCATCCCCTTCCCACAATCAATTACTTCTTTCTCAAAACCACCCATCACAACTCAAAACTATCCCAATATCATAAAATTAATGTTGCAGAATATCCCCAATCCAACTACCTATCCCAATATATCCTACCAAAACACCTACGGGCTGCAAGATTGCAAAACCCCGTGTCTGATCAAAAGGGCCAGGCAATCTTCAACAACAAGAGTACCAAGGGTGTGACTGGGTACGATTCCTCAGAGGAAGGTGTACTAGGAATTCATGTGTCCAACTACCTATCCATATTATTTCAGTACTACCATATACAAACAAAACACAGACGGTAAACGCCAAGGGCAGATCGAAATCGCCATACTAGTGCTGCCACCAAGTGTCAATGTATAACAGCGTGCGTTACAATGCCTGGAATGACGTACATAAGGCGTAGGCGTTGTATATATAATTGCACAAATTCCAGTACGAGCAGCCCCCAAATTTTAAGTTTTACATTCCCCAACAAAGAAGATCTAAGATGGATTGTTTATGTCATTTTAATGATCAAGTCATTTTGATTTAATAAATATAGTCACGAGAGTGGTGATAATGTTAGAATCGATTGAAGGTCGTTGATATTGAAGGGAGTCAGAGTGGTGGATCTAACAGTTAGTTTACGATAATAAGGTATTGAATTTCATATAACGCTGAACAATGCACATTTACAATACAAGAGTAATCAATAGGATGCAATCAATGAGTAAATAACAATAAAAACAGGTACCAAAATTACAGGTTAAAACCATACACAGATTCATGTGTATCTGCAATATCCTTATTATTATTATTATTATTATTATTATTATTATTATTATTATTATTATTACTATTATTATTATTATTATTTTTGACCTACAATCCTAGTTTGAAAAGCAGGGTGCTATAAGCTGCAGGGTCTCCAACAGGGGAAATAATACAGTGAGGAATGGAAACAAGGAAAATTATATATCTCAAAAACAATGATAATATCAAAAGAAATATTACTTATAAAAGCTATAAAAACTTGAACAAATCAAGAGGAAGATAAATAAGATGGAATAGTCGGCCCCAGTGTACTCTCAAGAAAGAGAACTCTAACCCATGACAGTGGAAGACCATGGTACAGAGGTTATGGTAATACCCACGAGTAGAGTACAATGTTTTTATTTAGTGATGTCTTTCTCCTTGAAAACCTGCTTACCATAGCTAAAGAGTCTCTTCTACATTTACTAAAAGTAAAGTAGCCACTAACAATTACATTGCATTGTTTAACCCCATGGGGTGAAGCAGAATCGTTTGGTAATCTCAGTGTTGTCAGGTCTCTGGGGACATAGGAGAATGAGTGAGGAATAGGCCAGACTAGTGTGTGTATGCGTATCCAAAGGGAAAATAAACCGTAACCAGAGAGAAGGATCAAATATAGTACTGTCTGACTAGTACAAGGGCCCCGTAATCATTTTAAAATATCTACGTGATTGTAAATTGATATGTGAAGCGGTGCTACTAGTTCTATTGAAAAATATACGATGACGGTGGTAAAACCCTGTCAAGGTTTATGAAGTCATGAAAACGTTCAAATGTAAAACCACCATTACCTCCTACATGTATAGCTGTTCATTTGTCATTGTACTGAGCCTCTTTCTGGTACGACTAAGAGTGGTCTTGTTGTGTTTGAAATATAAGTTACGATAATTGATGCATAATTTCGATAATATATTTTTCAATTAAGATAAACATATTCTTTACTCTTATCGCATAAAACATCATATATAAAATATAAGATATACCACATACCATATCGCACATAACACTTCACATATAACACCTAACACTAAACAACACATGCCACATACATTATAACACACAACATATACCACATTCCAAATAACATATAACCCATAACACATAGCACATAACATATACCAGCTAACCCATAACACATAACACATACAACATACCACATAATACATAACACCAAACATCACACACCATACAACGCATTACACATCACCTATAACACAAAACACATAACAAATTTAATATTCCATATTCCACATTCCACATAACATATTACACATAGCACATACCCCAAACCACATAAAATATAAGACCTAACACATACCAGATCACACATAACACACAATACATACCACATCACACATAACATGTAACCCATACCAAATCACACATAACACAACATTCAACACGTAACACATAACCCATACCACATAACATATACCACGTAACATATAGCATATAACACATATCACATAAAACATAACACATAACACCACACATCACACACCACATAATACATAAATCATCACATATAACACATAACTCAAACAAATAACACATAACACATATCATATACTACTTAAAACATAACATATAACGCATTATATATAAAACATCACATAACACATACCATATGGTACAAAACACATGCCACAAAAATACTTAATACATCTCATATAACACAATGTATACCACATACCACATAACACATAACACACAACAACACAAAACTCCACACATCACATATCACATACCACATAACACATCACATATAAATCATCCCGCATACCAAATAAAACATAGAACATAACAAATCACATACCACATAACACATAACACATCACATATAACATGTAACACTTAACACATCAAACTTAAGACATAACAAAACACACTACATATAACATACATTCCACAATAAAACATAACATATACATATCATATATAACTTAACACATACCACATAACATGGAACCCATAACATATCACGTATAACATATAGCACATACCATATCCCACATACCACATAACACATACAATATAGCACATAACACATACCACATCACACATAACCCATGACGTATCACATATAACATATAGCACATACCACATAACACATACCACATAATACATTCCACTTAACACATAACAAATACCATATTGTACATAACAAAACACACAACATATAACACATTCCACATAACATGTACCATATAACACATAGCACATCGAATATAACACATGACGCATTCCACATTAGATAACACATAACACATACAATATACCACATTGCAAAACACATAACACATCACATATAACACTTAACACCACATATCACATACCACCTACCATATAACACATAACACATACATCATACCAAGTAACACATAACACATAACACATGATATACCACATAAAACATCACATATAACATGCCACATCATACACAATGCATCTAACATACTACATACCACATAACACATCACATAACTAGCAACGACAAAAATATTAAAAAACATCGCAAATCATATGTCATATACCACATACCACATAACACATACCATATAAAACATAGAATATAATAGATACAATATAACACATAACACATACCACCACGCATAATATACCATTTAAAAATAACATATCACATCTAACACATAACATAACCCTTACCCTATTCATCATATCCAAAATACACAGCAAATAACACAAACAACATAACATGTAACACATAAAACAAAACACCACACATCACATACCACATAATACAATACATGACATATAACACATAAAAAAACATATACCACATTCCACATACACATACCACATACAATATAACACATGCCTTCGCATAAATAACTTAACACACAACACAACACATAACACATACCAAATAACGCACATCACAAACCAAAAACAATCATACATCACATACTACATAACACATAACATATACCTATACCACAGAACACATAATACATAACACAAAACACATAGTACATAATACATATCTCATCAAACATAAAACATAACATATTCCAAATCACCCATATCACAACACACAAATAACACATACCAAATAACATATAACACCACACATCACAAATAGCACAAAACACATACCACATACCACATGCCATATTACACATACCATATAACACGTAATGCATGCCACCAAGAATCACATACCACATAACACATAACACATCATATATAACATATAACATCACACATCACATACTACATAACACGTAACACATACCACACATAACACATAACACATAATATATACCAGAGAGCACATACCACATAACACATAATATATACCAGAGAGCACATACCACATAACACATGATACACACCTATTATCACAAAACACGTACCACATAACACATAAAACAGCATATATACCACAAAACACTAACCATATAGCACATGACACATAGCATATGACACATAGCACATAACTAATAAGACAATAGAGATACCACATACCACACACCACTTAAAATATTCAGCATACGAATATTTTGTTTAATTAAACACCGACGGTAAAAAGAGATTTGTTTCATAAAATTTACAGGTGCAAAAATCGGTATACAACGGGAAAAACAAATTTATTGTACCATAACTGTTTATGCCACCAGAGTCTCTAGATCCAGTGGAAGTTAAAGTATCAGCACCAAAAAAAAACTTTTACTATGTGAAGCGCATTTAAAAGCTGTGCAGTTTATGAGTTCCGCTGAAAAAACGTAGAGTATTTACTAATTGAGTTTTTAAAGAAGAATTTTTTTTCTCTATTTTCAAATGTCTATGAAATTCCCATATTATGACATTAAACAAAGAGAAAGATATAGCACCATAAAACACCCACTACCACTGTCCCCACATATACACCTAAAAACCTTCATAATATACAAGCCTCAAAATTGAACAAAGCTGATACCTTAGTGGCCAACTGTATAAATTTGGAGTCCATGTTTTCATATTTTTACTTTATTTCAACTAATATTGGATGTAAGTTGCCATATTTCCCAAAAATTTGTATCAAAGGCTTATATATATATATATATATATATATATATATATATATATATATATATATATATATATATATGTGTGTAATATATATATATATATATATATATATATATATATATATATATATATATATATATACACGCATATATATATATATATATATATATATATATATATATATATATATATATATATATATACACGCATATATATATATATATATATATATATATATATATATATATATATATATATATATACACACATATATATATATATATATATATATATATATATATATATATATATATATGTATATATATATATATATATATATATATATATATATATATATATATATACACGCATATATATATATATATATATATATATATATATATACACGCATATATATATATATATATATATATATATATATATATATATATATATATACACGCATATATATGCGTAAAAATCACAGGAAAACGTGATGCTCAGATGCAGAAGAACCACAGGGAAAATGAAAATACGAAATATACGCTTAAGTCCTGACTAGTCTCGTGATACTTCTTCATAGGACTGATTTATTGAGAGAGGTTTCATTACATTTTATAGGGAAAGCAAACGTACGAACATACATATAGAGATTAAGAGAACAATGACACTTCCTTACCAGCTACCTAGGTCAAGTGGGCGGAGTCCCCAAGATCATTAGACACCTGCCAAAGAGGGTCATCTACCCGCCACTAGATGACCCTATATATATATATATATATATATATATATATATATATATATATATATATATATATATATATATATATATATATATATATATACATATATATATATATATATATATATACATATATAAATATATATATATATATATATATATATATATATATATATATATATATATACGAGGCCTGTCGGAAAACTATCCGACCTTAATCCAGAAAAAATAATTCATACACCTGACAGGATTTGGACCCTAATCCCCTTCAAGGTAGGCCCCTTGTGCTTGCACACACTTAGTCCACCGATCCATCCACTGCTGGAAACACCTCTGGAAGTCTTCTTTTGGAATGGTGTTCATCTTCGCCGTCGCATTCCGCATTATCTCCTCTCTAGTCTCAAAACGGGTTCCTTTCAGTGGCGTCTTCAATTTTGGAAACAACCAGTTTCTGAACACCGTGATAACTGGAGATGAGTTATGGGTGTACGGGTACAACCCAGAAACAAAAAGACAGTCGTCGCAATGGAAGCATCCCGAGTCTCCAAGGCCGAAAAAAGCGCGACAGGTGCCAAGCAAAATGAAGGTGATGCTTACTGTCTTCTTTGATATCCGTGGAATTGTACATCACGAATACGCACCGGAAGGACAAACAGTGACAAAGGAGTACTATCAAGATGTTCTCCGTCGTCTCCGTGACGCAGTTCGGCGCAAAAGGCCAGACATGTGGAGTGCGAAAAACTGGCAACTGCATCACGACAACACCCCCGCACACTCATCCCAATTAATCCAACATTTCTTGGCCAAACATGGAATTCCAGTTGTTCGCCAACCTCCCTACTCTCCAGACATGGCTCCTTGCGACTTCTGGTTGTTTCCAAAATTGAAGACGCCACTGAAAGGAACCCGTTTTGAGACTAGAGAGGAGATAATGCGGAACGCGACGGCGAAGATGAACACCATTCCAAAAGAAGACTTCCAGAGGTGTTTCCAGCAGTGGATGGATCGGTGGACTAAGTGTGTGCAAGCACAAGGGGCCTACTTTGAAGGGGATTAGGGTCCAAATCCTGTCAGGTATATAAATTATTTTTTCTGGATTAAGGTCGGATAGTTTTCCGACAGGCCTCGTATATATATATATATATATATATATATATATATATATATATATATATATTTATATAAATATATATATATATATATATATATATATATATATATATATATAAATATATATATACATATATATATATATATATATATATATATATATATATATATATATATATATATATTTATTTATATATATTCATATATGTATATATATATATATTTATTTATATATATATTCATATATGTATATATATATATATATATATATATATATTTATATTTATATATATATATATATATATATATATATATATATATATATATATATATATATATATATATATTTATTTATGTATATATATAAATATATATATATATATATATATATATATATATATATATATATATATATATATATATATATATATATTTATATATATAAATATATGTATATATATTTTTATATATATATATATATATATATAAATATACGTATATATATATATATATATATATATATATATATATATATGTATATATATATTATTTATATATATATATATATATATATATATATATATATATATATATTTATATATATATATATATATTATATATATACATATATATATATTTATATATATATATATATATATATATATATATATATATATATATATATATATTTATTTATATATTTATTTATATATATATTTATTTATATAGGTATTTATTTATATATATATTTATTTATACATATATATATATGTATATATATATATATATATATATATATATATATATATATATATATAAATATATATATAAATATATATATATATATATATATATATATATATATATATATATATATATATATAGGCAGTATATATATATATATATATATATATATATATATATATATATATATATATATATTATATACATAAAAATATAGATATATATATATATATAGATATCGATATATATATGTATATGTGTGTGTCTGAGTAAAGATATGATATACATTGCTGCAACCGGTTATATATTGGCACCAGATGGCGTCTCGGTATACCAAAGTTTTAGTAAGTTTTTTTGGTGTGTGGTACTAATATTGTCTTATTAAATCAAGTACTGTTATAAATATATATCCGAATCCCTTTTGCTTAATACTTGATAATACATGAATAACCCAATGGTTTATTTTTTTATGAATTGAAGTATAAAAAGCTCCAGATGGAGAAAAAAATCACTCACAAATACGTGACTGAGTCATGTAGTCCAGAATAACGATATCATATGATCCTTCATAATATTCATATAATAATGTATTAATATAAAAGTTAGTCCAGCTCACTCATGATGAGAAAAAAAAAGGGGGCAACATAAATAGTCTCACCATATCTACGAAACCTGAGCCCCCCCAAAAATAACTTTCTGGTATCGGATTATTTTTCAAATCTTTTCCCCCGGCAAGTGAGTTTAGTTATGACTAACTTTCCTACGAGTTATTAGATATGTTCATTACCTGTATTTTATATACCGTAAGCTTTCTTCAGAAAATGAATTTCTTTAGCTTAAAGGAAACCAAATTGCCATCTCTTTATACATAAAATGATAAATCTCATTATAAAATGAGACCTCCAATTGAATAGATAACAGCCCATTATCAGTTAAAAAAAAAAAAAGACAGTAATAATCTGGAAACAAAATCCTTTGTGAGGAACAATTTAAAAATATCTAATTTCAAGTTCTAAAGCCAATCCTTATGACCATCCTTTCCTATTTCCCTTCGTTTATACATATGATAATACGTTTCATTAACCAGTATGACTGTACCACACGTGTTTGATACACCGTCACGGAATGGATTTTTTTTTTCTTATCACTTGCTCTTCTCTGCTTTGTTAATAAACCAATTTCTGTTATCATGCTAGCACAAGCTTTATCATGTTTGAGTTTTTGTGACGATCATCCTTGTTAGTCGCTGTATATAAACTCGATGATTTTTTTAATAAACTTCAGTTGCATTCACCGTGCCTTTCAGTTATAACCCAACGGGCACCTCGCACATTATCTCCAATCAAAGTCATATACAGTAGATCCGTTATCAGTAAAAAAACGTAATAAAAATAATTATTGGAAGTAAATTAGAGAAAAATATTTCAACCAGATCATATGTAAAGAAATTCATATACCTCAATGATATGAAATAATTGGTTTTGCACGCCGTTTGAAAGACACTTTAATTAGAATGGCAATGGTGACGCTACTGCCAATAAGGGCACAATCCAGGGCAAAGGAAAATATAGCATCACTTCCTTTTTTGTCTGGGAGCAATTGCACCAGCTCACCTGCAGGAAGTCATCTATTGGTCTAGTGCTTCACTAGACGATCGCTTGCCGGGGAAATATTTTCAATAAGAAATAATCTGATACCAGATGTGATCCTTTGTATATATAGTGATTTAGTTACTTATGAAAACTATTAGTTTCTGTGCCTCTGATTTTATAGATATGTTGAAACTATTTATGTCCTTTTTATGTCAGTGAAACCATTTTTTTTTTATTTCGTCTGGAAGAATAAAATAGAAAGGTGTATATCAGAGTTGTAAAGGCCTATTGGATACGTCTCTGCCTGGTGGTCTGCCGGACTCTGATTCGAGTCCCGCTCAAAGTCGATAATTTCTTGTGATATCTGTAACCTCAACCTCCTAGTAAGCTAATGATGG
>NC_090753.1:17121135-17131135 GCF_036898095.1 Palaemon carinicauda
GAAGACGAGAGCCTAAAGTTCCTCAGAGAGAGGGGCGTGAATGACCCTCAGAATAATGACAAGTGGGAGCTCTGAGGAGGAAACACTACACTCGCACATTCCGTGCTAAACCATCTTCTTTAGAGGACATCCTGGTCTTTAAGTGGGCTGAGGTTTCGAAATAGATGATCATTATTTTAAACTAGCGCATGAGACCCGTCAGAAAGGACTGCTAGATATATAGGAATGCATATACACACACGCACACAGATCTATACCTTCACGCCCCACCACTTTCCTAACTATAACACGGCAATTGTGGTTTCGGACTGTATGAATATTTTATATTCCCTCTACAGGAAGAAAAGGGGGGTACCGATTAGTCATACGAAGGAAAATGCGTCTCATCATGAAAGGAACGATTACTTTGATTTTGATTTACTTCATTTATCGGGAAATATCATTATCTATTTATGAGTCGGGATGCCTTAATTTGGTGAAAGGATTTGTGTATCGCCATGATCAGTAAATCCCGTACCTGTCAAGGCCACTCATACTAGATTAGTTTGCTGTGAGCGATCAGACTAAGGTCTCCCATCATCACCAAAGAGAATGAACAGGGTGTTGATGAAAATGGGTAAATCCAATAAATAAATTTACATATCTGAGGCCTTTGACATGCAGTGACTAGAAATGGTTGTATTTGCTATGTTTTTATGTTTTTATTGTTTGAAAATTCAAAGCACACACCATTTTTAAAATTGAAAGTAAAACGAGTGCAGACAAAAAAAAATGTTTTTCTGATGTACAGTATTTTTCAAGAGATGAAAGAAATGAAATTATGATAGGAGTTTGATTATATAACACATTTTTTGAGAAGGTTAAGAGGTTAATGGACCGTATTGACTTTGCACTGTATAAGGATTATCATATCATTCTCTAAAAAGTCGTTTGGAAAAAAAAAGGGTTATAAATTATAGTTTTTAAAGATAAGTTTGTAAATCTAAATGTAACTGTTACTGGTGATTTAATCATATAAATGGAATGATTCACGAACAATATATTTTTTTTTTCATCAACTATTATCAACTTCAGTAGCAGAACCATTTTTCTTTCTTTACAAGTAATGTTCCTATTTGTATTTTCTAGACTTGGCCCTTTCCAACTTTAAATAAAAGTTATAATTTAGAATCAATCCTATCAATGAAAATATTTTCCAGGCACGTTTTACTAATAAAATGATATTAAATTCATATGGGTATCATTATTTTGTACAGCCTTTCTAACTTTCTTCACATCTGCTATTGGTCATTTAATTCTATAATTACAATGATTGACCAACAAATTTTTGCTAAATAGAGGCTATCATTTATTAGCAGAAACTTTCTTACTTTCTTCACAATTTATGTTCCTTTTATTATTCTCTCTACTTCTCTGATTGTCCATTAAATACTAACAGTGTCAGTTAAGTAGTAATAACACCTTTCAGTAGGTGATTCTATTTTTCCAATTACCCGGGTTATTGCTTTGTCTAGTGTAAATAATCTTTGTCAAGTGGTAATCATGTGTATTAAGGGTAATTGTGCATGGCCTTTCACTATAAGTCTAGCAAATGTTAATAATACGTGTCAGGTGTAATTGTAGTTTATACAATAGATAGTCGGGCTAGGGCAATAATCTCTCGTTGAGATACTATCACGACAGACTTATTAGGTCCTCTGACTGGCGTGAAAATACAAAATTTACACTGGAACCCTCTCCATGTTACAGCTCATCTTATCTTTGCCTATAGATATATCGAGTAGGCTGGCCTATTCTCTCGATATTCTCTTCAGTAGTCATACACTTCAAAACACTGAAATTACCAAACAATTCCTTACTCTAGAGGTAAACTACAGCACAATGATTGTTGATTGGCTACTTTGCTTTTGGTAAGGGTATAAGAGACTTAAGCTGTGGAGAGCAACTCTCCCACAAGAAGGAAACTCCAAAATCAAACCATTATTCTCTAATCTTGGTTAGGGCCATAGCCTCTGTACTGTGGTGTTCCGCTGTCTTGGAATGGAGTTGTCACTTTTCTTTTATGTTATTTCTCATGCTCTTATTTTTGTATATATATTTTTTTTGAAGCTTTTATAGCTACTTGATAAATAATAAATCCTATTATTTTTACTGTTCTTAAAATATCTAATATTTCTCATTACTTCTCATTTACTTTATGCATTTCCTTTCCTCACTAAACTATTATTCTCTTTTGGAGCCATTGGGCTAATAACATCCTGTTTTTCCTAATAATAATAATAATAATAATAATAATAATAATAATAATAATAATAATAATAATAAAAATTTTGAATTCTTCGTGCAACACAAACTAACGAAGTGTACCAAGCAACACACTACACTATTTCTTTGGTTATCGGCTGTGAAGTAAGAGCGCGTTAGTGTGCACTTCTTTAGAGCAGGATATGTCAAGGGCTCTTGTGTCCAACTGTACCTGAAAGTTTTGAGAATTAAAGGCCATTCATGAATGTAGGAGGTAAGTGACAGTGCTTGGACCCTAGAGACTTCCTACATATAAATATGATCAGCGCCTGAGCTTCCTCTTTACCCAAACTAGATCAAGGGAAAGACAGGTAATTGTCACTGATGAGTCAGTAGGTAAACCTAAAGGCTTCTTCCCACCATCCTTAGCTCAAAAATATTGGGAGTTGCAGACACTACAATAAACTATGAGCATGACGAAAACCCGAATCCAGCATATCGCCAGGCAAAGACGTTTCAAATAGTCGCAGGAACTCTTTATAAAAAAATATGGTTCACAATTATGACGTCTGTTACTGTCTAAACACTATACATAATAACTGTTTACGGTTACATATGAAGTACAATATAAATCAACGAACAGTAGATATAAAAGAAAAAAAATGAGGCATTGCATTCGAGCCCCTATACATCCATGATATATAAAAACAAGAAAGCACTTACAAACCAGTAACGGAAACATGCAAATTGAGCAGCACATATGTTCGTTAAAATAAAGCGAGTCTCTGCCAAGGATTTGCTTACTAAGCGCTGCCATCAATGAAATTTCTCATGCAGAATAGCTTCATCTCTGGGAGTATGAGCGGGCGAGGAACAATGTTTGTATCATATTAGAATACAGATGTCTATATTACTAAGGATATCAGGCAGCAGAAGAAAAAACATTCTCTCTTTTAGGAGTGGCTTGTTAACATGTGTTTGTAATGGATTAGTTTATATCCACAAATGGTCATAAAAAGATATACTAGAGATAAATAAATGAATGAATGAAATCTCAGATGGTCATTAAGAAAATAGGATAAATATAGATAAATAATTGAGAAATAATAAAAACAATAAAACGAAACGAATAAATTCTTAAACATATCTCCTGTGAAGATTAGTCTGCAATCTAATTACAAACACGTAATTGTATTACATATCCCATCACATGGATGTACAGTAATATTAATAAATAAGAAAAAGAAACTATTATGGATAACTGAGATGGCAGTCGTTTATTATTTGGTGGTTATTTATTTCCTTTAAATTAATTATTCTTTTACATTGCGGATATTAATATTGCCTTAAATTTGGATGTTTAATTGTTATTATTATTGATATTGTTCAAGTTTTGCTTATATATTATAGAATGATCGGTTTCCCTATCAATATCCTATTTGCTAATGTTCTTTCAATCATATGAGGTGAAATTTATTAAAATAAAAAGTTATAACCCTTCAAAGATATATATATATATATATATATATATATATATATATATATATATATATATATATATATATATATATATATATAAATCTATATCTATATATATGTATATATATATATATATATATATATATATATATATATATATATATATATATATATATATATATATATATATGCTCTTGTTTTCGTCAGCTTTGTTACTGCATTTTTGTTTTATGTAAAATTAGTATAAGGGTTTAGTGTTAATTTTTTTTCTTTTGAAGTGCTGTTTTAACCTCCTCCCCCCTCGTTTAAAGATTTATAATTGTCTTGTTTGACACTTATTTCTTTTCTGTGTTTTTCGAGTCCTTGGTGACAAGAGACACCTACGTTTACCTACGAGGAACTCGATTGCTAAAAGACACAGTTTGTGCTGGAGGCTCCCAGGACCTACTGCAGCAGCTCGGTTATGTGAGTTTTTTTATGATTGAAATACCAAAAGTTGACGGCTTTCACCAGGTGCGTTTTTGCCACCAGCAGTGACTTGCATTTCATGTGTGTTCTCTTCTGCGGTCCGCAGCGCCGACGTAGGAGTCCTGGCTCTCAAGGTGGGTATAGGAGAGACACCACCGTCAACGCATCCTCGACATAGAGAGCTGCGGGATCTTTGGAGCTCGTGGTGGCATGTAGGGAGGCAGTTGCTAAGTAAGGGATCTTGTGTAGCTTTTTCCTGGGTTGGGGCTCCATTTCTGTCGCTTTTGATGAGGTGTCCTGCTGAGCTGCATTCCCCACGGTAGCTGAGTGTTTGTGAAGTCACTACCTTGGTTGGAGTAGGAGGTGAATTCATCCAGCCCCAAAGAGTGTGAGAATAAGTATATATTTTGTGTTTTATGTGTGTTTAGTTTCTAAGTTATCTGACTCTCTCATTGAGATAGTGGCGTTTCACTTTGGGGGAATTTTGTTAATATTAAACCATGTCTCGGTGTGTGCCTTTTTAGGCATTGATATTCATGTGGTGGGTTGTTAATTGTTAATTGTTATTTGTTAAGTATTAGTTATTATTGGTTAGTTATAAGTTGGTTAATTCAAACTGTTAGATAGTCACAAGGTTGGCTGTTCTAAAAATTGTTGTTATTAAATATTTTTAAGTTTTCCCATGTGTTTTCGTTTCCACTGACCATTTTAATGCCTGATATTTTTGTAAACACTGACCTCTCTTATCGTGCAATAAGAACTTGCACCACGGGCCGACAAGGGTCGTAACATATTTGGCGACCGTGACAGGATAGAGAGCTTAGGGTATCCAGTATTTTGGTCGATAGAGTGAGACTCCGGTAGACTCCTCAATATTTTTTTTTTTTTTTTTTTTTTTTTGCCTTTCTCACATGAATTTTTTTCTTTGTTTTACAAAATGGTGGTATTTGTTTTTGATCCAACTGAGCTTTTGGGGTCAGTTGATTGCCTTAAATATTTGCCCCTGCTAGGTAAAAAACAATTGGTAGTGTGTGCTAAGTTGTTGGGTTTTCCCCGGAAGACGACGGACACCAGAGCAGAGATATTAGTATTAGTTAAGGATAGAATAAAACAGGAGTTAGTTGAAGCTGAACATTCAGAAAGAGAGAGTGAGGAAATTGGTGATAGTGAGGAGAGTTTGACTGAGGGTTTAGAGAAGGACAAAGTAAGCATCAGTGCTGCAAAGTAAGCATCAGTGCTGGTCTAACTCTGTTTGAGGATCCTCCTGTCGTAGGTACCATTTATGAGGGTTCAGCAAATTTTCCCTAGGGTCCGTGTAATGTGTCCTCTAATCCGTTCTTGGCCTCCCTGATTCTGTACCCTTCAAATCTCTGACCCCTGTTAATGCGTTTGGTGACTCCAAGGAGGAGAAGGAACACAACCTTATTTGCAAGTGCATAGAGTTGCAAAAAATTGAGTTTTAGAAGAATGAGCACGTAAGGCTACATGAGTTGGAGATGGCAAAATTAAATATAGAGATGGCTAGGTTGAATGGTCCCCAATTTGATGAGTTCCCCTAAATATACCTTCCAAGATCAGTTAAATATAGATGCTGCACTAAAATTGGTGACAGTGTATGACAAAAAGGATGTCCCTAAGTTCTTCAAGGCATTTGAGCATGTGGATTCCCGATTATCTTGGCCCGCAAAAATGTGGACTATTAAAATAGTGTATGTTAGTGGGCAAGGCAATGCAGGTGTATAATACCTTGGGGGAGGGAGTAGCTTGGGATTACCAGAAGGTAAAAGCCATAATTTTAAAGTCCTACGACCTGTTCCCTGACGCCTACCGCCTCTACATTCGCAACTATAGGAAACACCCTACACAGTCTTTCTTGGAGTTTGCGCGCATCAAGGAGGAACAGTTCTACGACTGGCTGAAGAGTTGTAAGATAGAAACTTTCGCTGCGTTACGTGAACTGTTGCTCCTTGTGGAGTTTAAGAACAGCTATAGCAGGGAGTTGAGAGTTAACCTGGCGGAGGTAAAAAGTGTGAAATTGAGTAGTGCCGCTCAGTTAGCGGATGAATTTGTATTGACTCACTGGTCAAGTAGCAGTAGTTTTATGTATAAGACTTTAAATAATCAAGCATCTTGCTCCCCTACTAGTGGTAAGAGAGGGGAAACCTTCTCGTCGACTCACCATATCCCTAAGCATGGTGACATTAATTCTAATTCTTTTTCACGTGATAGGGATATGTGTAGAGTCCAAGGAGGTCCTCTTCCCCCTAAAATTTTTTGCTAATAGAGACATCCAAGGTTAGGAAATAACTGGTATGATAAGAATAAAAGCTCAGGCCATAAAGGAAGCTGTTTTTGGTGCAAGAAAGCCGGGTATTTCCAAAACCAGTGTAATTTTCTTAGGATGTACCCACAGCGCAATAATGAAAGTCCTTTAGCCTTGGTTAATGATAAGTCAGAGGTTAGTTGCAGCAGTCCTGCAGACAGACCTGTAGTAGATAGGAGTAGTTTAGTAAATAGTAGTAAGCCTAATGTTCCTAATCCCCAATCATGTCTCAAGTACGACAAATATGTGTGGCCAGGAAAGTTGATTTTTAATTTGGCCAATTTTGAAGATCTGACTAAACCTAGCTTTGGAGTTATAAAGGGCTTATTACATAGGTTTAGTCGTTTTGCTTTTGATAATTTGAATAAAACTGGTTGGGTGAAACAGATTTTGGTACCTTCTCAATTCAGAAATTCTGTTTTGGAGTTAGCTCATACTGATTTTTTTCAGGTTCTTTAGATAGAGTAAAAACTTTTCATAGCCTGGGTAGATATTTTTGGTGGCCTAGAATTAAATTGAATGTGAAGCAGTTTATCAAAGAGTGTGAAACTTGCCAGGTTATGGGTAATTCAAATCAGGGGATCCCTAAAGCCCCGTTGCATCCCATACCTGATATAGGTGATCCATTTTCTGAGTTATTAACTGATGTGGTAGGTTCCTTACCCAAAACTAAAACAGATTATGTATATTTACTTACTATCATGGATAGAGCCTCTCACTTTCCTGAAGCTATACTTAAGAGGCGTATTACTTTCAAAGTGATCTCTGAAAAATTAATGGATTTCTTTTCCAGGTATGGTCTCCCTCGTGTAATTCTGCCCGACTGCGGGACGAAGTGTACGAATAAGGTATTTAGTGGTAAGTGTGCTGAACTGGCCATTTAGCACGTAACCAGCGTTCCTCATCACCCGAAGAGTCAAAGGGTGGTGGAAAGGTTCCACCAAATCCCCAAGTCTGTCCTGAAGAAACATTGTTATGATCATGATAGTGACTGGGACAAAGCCCTCCCTTATGCCCTCTTTGCTATCAGGAATCACCCAAACTCTTCCACTGGTGCAGCTCTGTTTGAGTTGGTATTTGGCACAAGGTTCGTGGAACATTGGAAATTGCTTTTTAAATGCTCAAATCCAACTGAAAGGAGGATATAAATGTTGAAAGGTTTGTGGAAGACTTGTAGGGAAGAATGGATAGTGCCTGGAAGTTTGCCAGGGAAAATTTGGAACGGTGCCAGTCAGTAATGCAGAACACTTTGACAAAATGGTAAAGATTCGTTCATTTGAACCTGGGGAGTCTTTTTATTTACTTATTTTTTATTTATTTTTGTGTGTGTGTGTGTGTGTGTGTGCTTATTGGCAAAACCTAACTCTGACGAGTGAGGTTGTCAGTTTCCTTCGGATGTATTGGGTGAAAATATGTAAAATTTGAGATGTTAAAAAACAATTTAGGTCATTTATATGTTAACAAACGGGAGGATGTGCTTAATTTAATTTATTCCTTTTTAGATCTTTTTCAGGATGCTCCAGGTAGGAGAAATATTCCGAGTCATGACGTTGATGTAGGTGATGCTTACCCTGTGAAGCAGAGTCCTTACCGGCTGAACCCAGTAAAATGGGATTTGGTCAGTAGGGAGATAGAGTATATGTTGAAACAACCTTATTCAACCATCTGAAAGTCCCTGGAGTTCTCCTATTGTATTAGTAAGGAAAGCAGACAGTATATTCGTATGTGTGTGGACTACCGAAAAGTGAACAACAATATGAATAATGATTCTTTTCCTCTCCCCCATATTGATGATTTTCTGAATCGAATTTGTTCTGCCAAATTTATTTCTAACTGGGATCTTTTGAAGGGTTATTAGCAGGTTCCATTGTCCGACCGAGCTCGTGAAATATCCGCATTTGTCACTCCTTTTGGCCTATACGAATGTAAGGTTATGCCTTTTTGAAGGAAAAAAACCTGCATGTACGTTTCAAAGGCTCATGAATAGGGTAATTTGAGGTTTGAAAGGAGTGTAAATTTATATTGATGACTTGGTAGTATAAAGTAATGACAGGGATACCCAATGTGTTAAGGTTACGTAAGTTTTTTGACGCCCTTAGGTCAGCAAGGTTAGTTGGTAATTTGGCTAAGTGCGAATTGGGCCAGGCCAAGGTTTGTTATTTTGGTCACGAGGTTAGTTTAGGTCAGGGGGCTTAGAAACCGGCTAACCTCGAGGACATTATAAATTTAAAAAGGCCTGGTAATGTTAGATAGGTCTGAAGAGTGCTGGGCATTATGTGCTATTACCGCAATTATGTGCGTAAATATTCTGATCTTGTTTAGACTCTTACTAGTTTATTAGAAAAAAGAAAAAAGTTTTAGTGGTCGGATCAGTATGAAGAATCTTTTAATAAACTTGAATCAGTAACAGTTACGAAACCGATTTTGACTTCCACAGATTTTCAGGAGACTTTTATTATAACAGTAGATGCCAGTGGCGTCGGCATTGGGGGTGTCCTTTTTCAGAGAAAGGAGGATGGTGTTCATCCTGTGTCTTACTATAGTAAAAAGCATCTGGTGGCAGAAAAACATTACTCCACTATAGAAAAGGAAGCTCTTTCTTTGGTCAGCGCTTTTATCTATTTCAAGCCATACGTAGCAAATTTTTCTTTCCTGGTTGAGATATGGACGAATCACAATCCTCTGGTTTTCATCGAGCAGATGAGGGGAGCAAACCAGAGGATTTTGCGCTGGTCCCTTTTTCTGCAGTAATTCAATTTGGTTATAAAAAATGTTATAGGGAGTGACAACAAAATTCCTGATACCCATTCTAGAATTTAGTGTGCTTGCCTGATCCTTCTCGTACACCACCTTGCTCGTTTCTCCTTTGAAGTTGTATAATATTTTTTTTTTATATTTTAGCTTTGTAAATAAAGTTTAGGAGGTGTTTTTAAGTGGTATACACTGTAGTGTTTTATAAAGGTTCTGTTAAAAATAATTATTGATTTTTCCCAATTTACTAAGAATTTTGATTGTATAATAATATACATGATTTTTTTTACTATAAAACTGGTGTATTGTAGGTTAAGGTGTATATCTTTTGGCGTACCTGTAAGGTTATTTAGGTTTAGTTGGGTATTTAGTTCCATAGAATTGGAGACTTTTGACTAAGTACGATAATATTGGATCTTTACAAATAATGGTAATCAATATAAAGCTTTTGGTTTGTATTCTTTATACTTATTGGTCTTGCTTTACAGGTGCATTTCCAATTGTATATGAAAAAAAAACAATAATTTTTCTGTTTAATTTTTTTTTTCTTCAGGGAGGAAGGTATTATGTATTAACATAATCTTTGCTTTGTTTTCGTCAGCCATGTTACTGCATTTTTGTTTTATGTAAAATTAGTATAAGATTTAGTTTATAAGGCATTAATTGTAAATGTATTTTTTTTATTTTGAAGTGCTGTTTTAACCTCCTCCACGCTCGATTAAAGATTGATAAGTG
>NC_090753.1:17138635-17141003 GCF_036898095.1 Palaemon carinicauda
TTATATATATATATATATATATATATATGTATGTATGTATGTATGTACATATATATATATATATATATATATATATAATATATATATATATATATATATTATATATATGTGTGTGTGTGTGTGTGTGTGTGTGTGTGTGTGTGTATGTGTTTTCTACACATTACCGGAGGGATGTAACGATGATCAAGGCAGGGAAAGAGTACGGTTAACATTCTGTGAAATTTTTATTTTTCATTTTTTATACATTCCGAAAACAGGAGACTTTGCTTGAAATGATTTTTCAAAAATACATGTTTAAAAGTCTTCTCTGCTGGTTTAATATTATTAGGAAATATTATCCCCAGCATTGCAGGGTTACAACTTAGGAGTCAAGATTTTTCATGAAAATCAGCGACTACTTTTTTTGTACTAAATTCTTTACTTCATTGAAAAGGAGCAAAATTTCGTCCGCAACTTAATCCAATATACGAATATTCTTGAATAATGAGGTAAAAAACATCGTATAATCAAGTTGTTACTAAATGTAAGCTATGCTCTGCGTTTATTAGGCTATTTTCTTAATGAGGAAAGCAAGTGTTACAGTATGAGAGTAACAAACGAGATAATTAAAAAAAAAAAGTGCATTACGAACGATGCTAAGAGTGTGGAAGAAAAAATAAAGTTTTCTTTTTTTTTGTGTCTCAAAATCTCGAAAAATAAAAAATTCGTTGGATTTAGAAATTCACGAATAAGGGAACTATGCCGGTCTACTCCGACACTTTTTCTGATGTTCTTGAAATGTCTTTCCACTCGTCAAGTAAATTATATTAACTTTTCTCGATAAGATCTGTTTTTTATTTTTTTTTTTTTATGAATAATAAAGACTTTTTTTTAGCGGCCATAAATTATATCAACTTTATATACAGAACTACAAGCATTCAGCAATTGTAATTGAATTGGAAAATACACCCAAATGTCTCCCTTACCGAGATTCATAAAAAAACATACATTAGATATTTGTTTGAAGGCCTGGGCCAACAAATATAATTTTCAAAAAATCTGCAAACACTTTTTTTTTCCATGGACAAAAATTAAATATAATTTACGTGAAAAAATACAAATGTTAGAACTTTAATTCTCTGGGTGAATATACATACACATATCCCTCACATTATAACATTTCCTACACAGACAGGGCCTCAGGTCTTTTATAATGTGACGTAACGTCCGTAAAAAAAAAATAGTAACAGGTCAGCCTTCCTTTGAAACAGGACTCCTTGACATCACGGAAATCATTTTACCTTATTTGGGTCACAAAGGGGACACATGCTTTTGACTTCATCCATCCAGAGCAGGAACAACGGGATGTAAACAAACGAAAGATGAATAATCAAGAAGGAAGAGGAGTAGAGAGAATATGAGATTTGCTTTTTCCATTTGGATGGGAGGTTCAAATTTTTATATTCTGTATAACTGAAGGAGTGAATCCTAAATAAAGTATTTTTATTATAGAGAATATCTATTTAGACAGTCATTAAATAGGAAAATTTTATAATTATTAATTCAAAGAAGAGAGCAATGAAAAAATAGATTTAAAAAGAATAAATATTTTGCTGTATTTGGAAGGAGAAACAAAGTAATTAATGAATTATTAGAAGACGATTAATGGAAAAAAAATAATGATTACTAAATCAAATGAATTATAGAGATAATTTTTTACAAGGTTCTCAAATATTATAGTTTTGAACATTAGTTGTCTGACCATAAATCATCAACCATGGTTTGGAAAACTAAATGTTCCCAATGAAATTCCAAGACCTTGTGAAGTAAAAAAGACATTTGTGTGTATAAATATAAATATATATATATACTTATATATATATATATATATATATATATATATATATATATATATATATAATATATATATATATATATATATATATATATATATATATATATGCATATATACTTTTATATATATATATATATATATATATATATATATATATATATATATATATATATATATATATATATATATATATGTATATTTATTTCTCTCTCTCTCTCTCTCTCTCTCTCTCTCTCTCTCTCTCTCTCTCTCTCTCTCTCTCTCTCCTCTCTCTCTCTCTAATATATTTATATTTAAATATATATATATATATATATATATATATAATATATATATATATATATATATATATATATACATACATATATATATACATATATATATATATATATATATATATATATATATATATATATATATACATACATATATATATATACATATATATATATATATATATATATATATATATATATTATCTATATATATCTATATATATTTATTTCTTTCTCTCTCTCTCTCTCTCTCTCTCTA
>NC_090753.1:17141045-17141191 GCF_036898095.1 Palaemon carinicauda
GAGAGAGAGAGAGAGAGAGAGAAAGAAATAAATATATATAGATATATATAGATATATATATATATATATATATAAATATAGTATATAGTATATCTATATATATCTATATATATTTATTTCTTTCTCTCTCTCTATCTCTCTCTCTC
>NC_090753.1:17141691-17144191 GCF_036898095.1 Palaemon carinicauda
TTATATTTACATTTACATTTACATTTACATTTATATTTATATTTATATTTATATTTATATTATATTATTTATATTTATACCTAAATATATATATATATATATATATATATATATATATATATATATATATATATATATATATATATATATATATATATATATATATATATGCATACAATATATATATATGTATATATATATATATATATATATATATATATATATATATATATATATATATATATATATATATATATATATATGCAGAAGAACCACAGGGAAAATGAAAATACAGAATATACACTTGAGTCCTGACTAGTTTCGTGATACTTCCTCAGAGGACTGATTTATGGAGAGAGGTTTCTTACAATTTATAGGGAAAGCAAAAGTACGAACATACATATAGAGATTTAGAGAACAATGACACTCCCTTACCCGCTACCTGGGCTTGACTCAGGTGTGAGTAGGAGGAGTCCGCAAGCTCGTTAGACACCTGCTAAAAAGGGTCATTTCTAGTGGTGGGTATATTCTTGTTTTCTTCTTATTTTACTTTCATTACAGTTATTTATATGTCAATGCGGTAGCCTTATCTATATAAATACATAAACAAAACATACACAAACACAAATATATATACATATATATATATATATATATATATATATATATATATATATATATATATATATATATATTATATATATATATATATATATATATATATATATACACATATACATATATATACATACTTACAGATACAAATACATATACATATACATAAATACTTACACATACACATACATATACATACACACATATATACATATATATACACATACATATATACATATATACATATATACACATACATACTTATGCATATATACATTTATATGTATACAACATTAATATCATAAACATATAATCATGTATATATCAATACTTATATCTAGCATAACACTATATAGTGCCAATATACTTATGCATACTATATAAAATAATTGTTTCCTTTAATGAATGGTAGCTTAGGTCTAAATATTAATTTCACACCGACGTTAATTATTCAAAATACATTCAATTCTACATTAAGTGGTTAATGTTTTTTTATATAGCTTACAAATCTCTTTACATATAAAGGCGTCGAGTTTATACATTCCATGACCAATATTCAAGTTGCTTTCAAAGGTTTCTTTTATGAAACTGGACTCTATGATGTGTCTTTCTACTAAGTTATTTGAATGAACCAATTTCTTTGCACCTGACCAATTAATAGGGTGATTTTTATCTCTAACGTGGGCAAAGAGTGCATTATTATCTTGAGCATACCTGACACTTTTCTTATGTTGTTCAATTCTCTTTTCTAGGGCTTTACCAGTTTGACCAATATAGTATTTTTCACAAGCATTGCATGGAATACACATCCCTTGGTAATGTCAGGAGAATTCTTTATTAAGGCTGTTTTTATTGTATTTTTACTCTTAAATGCTACATTTACATTGAAGTTTTTTAACAGTTGGGGAATTTTTTTAAATGAATCACAATAAGGTAGTACAAGTAAATTTTGTGTGTTATAGTTTTTCTGTTATCATTACCGAAAAAAGTCTTTTTTGCTGTTCTTAGGGCATCATCTAACACAATTTCAGGATACTTTAGTTTTTTACCTATTGCTCTAATACCATTTATTTCGTCATCAATATATTCAGGGCTGCAGACTCGGAATGCTCTTAAAAACATAGAAGTAAATACAGATTTCTTAACTTTGTTGCCTTGGTTTGAGTAATAATGGACATATGCCGAGATATTCGTTGGCTTTCTGTATACACTGAACTTGAGACTATTATTACATCTATGTATGCGACAGTCCAAAAAAGGTAGGGTACAATTATTCTCCAGCTCCATAGTGAAATTTATTGATGGTACCAAACTATTCAATCTAAGAAGAAAGTTATCTAAATTTTCATTTCCTGGCCACACACATATTATGTCGTCAATATATCGAAACCATTTTATATAAAATTATGTATAAAAGATTGTAAATTTGAATTCAAGGGGAGATTTTATGCACAAACTTTTGGTATGGCTATGGGAAACCCTTTATCCCCAGTATTGAGCAATCTATATATGGAATTTTTTGAAAGCAGAATCGTAAATAACATCATACCTAATAATGTAAAATGGTTTCGATATATTGACGACATAATATGTGTGTGGCCAGGAAATGAAAATTTAGATAACTTTCTTCTTAGATTGAATAGTTTGGTACCATCAATAAATTTCACTATGGAGCTGGAGAGTAATTGTACCCTACCTTTTTTGGACTGTCGCATACATAGATGTAATAATAGTCTCAAGTTCAGTGTATACAGAAAGCCAACGAATATCTCGGCATATGTCCATTATTACTCAAACCAAGGCAACAAAGTTAAGAAATCTGTATTTACTTCTATGTTTTTAAGAGCATTCCGAGTCTGCAGCCCTGAATATATTGATGACGAAA
>NC_090753.1:17169191-17179191 GCF_036898095.1 Palaemon carinicauda
TCCTACATTTAACCCAGTCCACCACCTCTGCCATATCTTCCTGCACTATCTGTTTGGTTACTCGCTATGAAGTAAGGATGTGCAATGGTGCAATTCTTCGGAGGGAGGTGTCCAACAGACTCGTGTGTCCAACTGTACGTACAGTACAGAACTATCTCCTAAGTTACGTTAAAAATCCTTTGGTTCCAAATCCTTTGATAGTAATAATCCTCCTCTTTCCACTTCATAGTTATAAGCTCAATGCCTTTGTCAGGTTTAAATCCAGTTAATATTAATTAAAAGGAAACAAAATATACACAAAATGATATCACTGAAAGATATTAGATATATACTGTATATAATAAAAATTTCTGAGAAAAAGGGGGAATGCTCTCATTTCCTGGAAACAAAAATGTAAACTGAGTGCCAGAAAGGAAGACGAGAGCCCAAAGTTCCTCAAAGAGAGGGGCGTGGATGACCCTCAGAATAATGACAAGTGAGAGCTCTGAGGAGGAAACACTCCACTCGCACATTCCGTGCTAAACCATCTTCTTTAGAGGACATCTTGGTCTTTAAGTGGGCTGAGGTTTCGAAATAGATGATCATTATTTCCTACTAGCGCACGAGACCTGTCAGAAAAGACTGCTAGATATATAGGAATGCATATAAACACATGAACACATATCTATACCCTTCACACCCCACCATTTTCCTAATTATAACACGGCAATTGTGGTTTCCGATTGTATGAATATTTTATATCCCTTTTACACGAAGAAACGGGAGGTACCTATTAGCCATACGAAGAACATTGTGTTTCATCATGAATGGAAATAAAGAAATATAAGTATATATATATATATATATATATATATATATATATATATATATATATATATATATATATATATATATATATATATATAAACATATATATATATATATATATATATATATATATATATATATATATATATATATATATATATATATAGGGAGATTGTTACGATTACTTTGATTTTGATTTACTTCATTTATCGGGAAATATCATTATCTATTTATGAGTCGGGATGCCTTAATTTGGTGAAAGGATTTGTGTATCGCCATGATCAGTAAATCCCGTACCTGTCAAGGCCATTCGTACTAGATTAGTTTGCTGTGATCGATCAGACTAAGGTGTCCCATCATCACCAAAGAGAATGAACAGCGTGTTGATGAAAATGGGTAAATCCAATAAATAAATTTACCTATCTGAGGCCTTTGACATGCAGTGACTAGAAATGGTTGTATTTGCTATGTTTTTTTTATGTTTTTATTGTTTGAAAATTCAAAGCAAACAACATTCTAAAAATTTAATGTAAAATGAGAGCAGACAAAATAATTTGTTTTCTGATGTACAGTATTTTTCAAGAGATGAAATTATGATAGGAGCTTGATTATATAATAAATTTTTTGAGAAGGTTAAGAGGTTAATGGACCGTATTGACTTTGCACTGTATAAGGATTATCATATATCTATAACAAGTCGTTTGGAAAAAAAAAGCTTTTGGTTATAAATTATAGTTTTTAAAGATAAGTTTGTCATTCATAATGTAAGTGTCACTAGTGATTTAATCATATAAATCGAATGATTTACGAACACCATATTTCTTTCATCAACTGTTATCAACTTCATTAGCACAACCAGTTTTTCTGTTTTTACAAGTAATGTTCCTATTTGTATTTTCTAGACTTGGCCCTTTCCTACTTTAAATAAAATTTATAGTTGAGAATCAATCCTATCAATCAAAATATTTTCTAGGCAGGGTTAACTAATAAAATTATATTAACTTAATATGCGTTTCATGATTTTATACACTCTTACTAACTTTATTCATACCTTCTATTGGTTATTTAATTCTATAATTACAATGATTGACAGACAAAATTTTGCTAAATAGAGGCTATCATTCATTAGCAGAAACTTTCTTACTTTCTTCACAATTTATGTTCCTATTATTAGTCTCTCAACTTCTCTGATTGTTCATTAAATACTAACTATGTCAGTTAAGTAGTAATAACACCTTTCAGTAGGTGATTCTATTTTTCCAATTACCCAGGTTATTAGTGTGTCCAGTGTAAATAATCTTTGTCAAGTGGTAATCATGTCGATTAAGGGTAATTATGCATGGCCTTTCACTATATGTCTAGCAAGCGTTAATAATACGTGTCAGGTGTAATTGTAGTTTATACAATAGATAGTCTGGCTAGGGCAATAATCTCTCGTTGAAATACTACCACGACAGACTTATTAGGTCCTCTGACTGGCGTGAAAATACAAAATTTACACTGGAACCCTCTCCGTGTTACAGCTCATCTTATCTTTGCCTATAGATATATCGAGTAGGCTGGCCTATTCTTTCGATATTCTCTTCAGTAGTCATACACTTCAAAACACTGAAATTACCAAACAATTCCTCACTCAAGAGGTAAACTACAGCACAATGATTGTTGATTGGCTACTTTGCTTTTGGTAAGGCTCTAGGAGACTTAAGCTGTGGAGAGCAACTCTTCCACAAGAAGGAAACTCCAAAATCAAACCATTATTCTCTAATCTTGGTTAGTGCCATAGCCTCTGTACTGTGGTGTTCCGCTGTCTTGGAATGGAGTTGTCACGCTTTTCTTTTATGTTATTTCTCCTGCTCTTATTTTTGTATTTTTTTTTTAAGCTTTTATAGCTACTTGATAAATAATAAATCCTATTATTTTTACTGTTCTTAAAATATCTAATATTTCTCATTACTTCTCATTTACTTTATGCATTTCCTTTCCTCACTAAATTATTATTCTCTTTTGGAGCCATCGGGCTAATAACATCCTGTTTTTCCTAATAATAATAATAATAATAATAATAATAATAATAATAATAATAATAATAATAATAATAATAATACAAATTTGAATTCTTCGTGCAACACAAACTAACGAAGTGTACCAAGCAACACACTACACTATTTATTTGGTTATCGGCTGTGAAGTAAGAGCGCGTTAGTGTGCACTTCTTTAGTGCAGGATATGTCAAGGGCTCTTGTGTCCAACTGTACCTGAAAGTTTTGAGAATTATAAGCCATTCATGAATGTAGGAGGTAAGTGACAGTGCTTGGACCCTAGAGACTTCCTACATATAAATATGATCAGCGCCTGAGCTTCCTCTTTACCCAAACTAGATCCAGGGAAAGACAGACAGAAAGATGAGTCAGTAGGTAAACCTAAAGGCTTCTTCCCACCATCCTTAGCTCAAAAATATTGGGAGTTGCAGACACTGCAATAAACTATAAGCATGACAAAAACCCGAATCCAGCATATCGCCAGGCAAAGACGTTTCAAATAGTCGCAGGAACTCTTTATAAAAAAAATATGGTTCACAATTATGACGTCTGTTACTGTCTAAACACTATACATAATAACTGTTTACGGTTACATATGAAGTACAATATAAATCAACGAACAGTAGTTATAAGAAAATAAAAAAAAATGAGGCAATGCATTCGAGCCCCTATACATCCATGATATATAAAACAAGAAAGCACTTACAAACCAGTAACGGAAACATGCAAATTGAGCAGCACATATGTTCGTTAAAATAAAGCGAGTCCCTGCCAAGGATTTGCTTACTAAGCGCTGCCATCAATGAAATTTCTCATGCTGAATAGCTCCATCTCTGGGAGTATGAGCGGGCGAGGAACACTGTTTGTATCATATTAGAATACAGATGTCTATATTACTAAGGATATCAGGCAGCAGAAGAAAAAACATTCTCTCTTTTAGGAGTGGCTTGTTAACATGTGTTTGTAATGGATTTGTTTATATCCACAAATGATCATAAAAAAGATATACTAGAGATAAATAAATGAATGACTGAAATCTCAGATGGTCATTAAGAAAATAGGATAAATATAGATAAATAATTGAGAAAAAATAAAAACAATAAAACAAAACGAATAAATTCTTAAACATATCTCCTGTGAAGATTAGTCTGCAATCTAATTACAAACACGTAATTGTATTACATACCCCATCACATGGATGTACAGTAATAATAATAAATAAGAAAAAGAAACTATTATTGATAACTGAGATGGCAGTCGTTTATTATTTGGTGGTTATTTATTTCCTTCAAATTAATTATTCTTTTACATTGCTAATATTAATATTGCCTTAAATTTGGAGGTTTAATTGTTATTATTATTGATATTGTTCAAGTTTTGCTTATATATTATGGAATGATCGGTTTCCCTATCAATATCCTAATTGCTAATTTTCTTTCAATTATATGAGGTGAAATTTATTAAAATAAAAAGTTATAACCCTTCAAAGATATATATATATATATATATATATATATATATATATATATATATATATATATATATATGCTCTTGTTTTCGTCAGCTTTGTTACTGCACTTTTATTTTATGTAAAATTAGCATAAGATCTAGTTTATAAGGCTTTGGTGTTGAATTTATATTTTTTTTTCTTTTGAAGTGCTGTTTTAACCTCCTACCCCCTCGTTTAAAGATTTATAAGTGTCTGGTTTAACACTTGTTTCTTTACTGTGCTTTTCGAGTCCTTGGTGACAAGAGACACCTACGTTTACCTACGAGGAACTCGATTGCTAAAAGACACAGTTTGTGCTGGAGGCTCCCAGGACCTCCTGCAGCAGCTCGCTTATGTGAGTTTTTTTAGGATTGCACTACCAAAAGTTGATGGCTTTTACCAGGTGCGTTTTTGTCACCCGCGGTGACTTGCATTTCATGTGTGTTCTCTTCTGCAGTCCGCAGCGCCGACGTAGGAATCCTGGCTTTCAAGGTGGGTACAGGAGAGACACCACTGTCAACGCATCCTCGACATAGAGAACTGTGGGAACTTTGAAGCTCGTGGTGGCATGTAGGGAGGCAGTTGCTAAGTAAGAGATCTTGTGTAGCTTTTTCCTGGATTGGGGCTCCATTTCTGTCGCTTTTGATGAGGAGTCCTGCTGAGCTGCATTCCCTACGGTAGCTGAGTGTTTGTGAAGTCACTACCTTGGTTGGAGTAGGAGGTGAATTCATCCAGCCCCAAAGAGTGTGGGAATAAGTATATATTTTCTGTTTTATGTGTGTTTAGTTTCTAAGTTATCTGACTCTCTCGTTGAGATTGTGGCGTTTCACTTTAGGGGAATTTTGTTAATATTAAGCCGTGTCTCGGTGTGTGCCTTTTTAGGCATTAATATTCATGCGGTGGGTTGTTAATTGTTAATTGTTATTTGTTAAGTGCTAATTATTATTTGTTAGTTATAAGTTGGTTAATTCATATTGTTAGATAGTCACAAGGTCGGCTGTTCTAAAAATTGTTGTTATTAAATATTTTTAAGTTTTCCCATGTGTTTTCGTTTCCACTGTCCATTTTACTGCCTGATATTTTTGTAAACACTGACCTCTCTTATCATGCAATAAGAACTTGCACCACGGCCCGACAAGGGTCGTAACATATTTGGCGAACGTGACAGGATAGAGAACTTAGGGTATCCAGTATTTTGGTCGGTGGACTGAGGCTCGGGTAGACTCCTCAATATTTATATTTTTTGTTTTGGTTCTGCCTTTCTCCCATGAATTTTCTTCTTTGTTTTACGAAATGGTGGTATTTGTTTTTGATCCAGCTGAGCTTTTGGGGTCAGTTGATTGGTAGTGTGTGCTAAGTGGTTGGGTTTTCCCCGGAAGACAATGGACACCAGAGCAAAGATATTAGTATTAGTTAAGGATAGAATAAAACAGGAGTTAGCTGAAGCTGAACATTCTGAAAGAGAGTATGGTGATTGGTGATAGTGAGGAGAGTTTGAGTGAGGTTTTAGAGGAGGACAAAGTAAGCATCAGTGCTGATCTAACTCTGTCGTAGGTACCATTTATGAGGGTCCAGCAAATTTTCCCCAGGGTCCGTGTAATGTGTCCTCTAATCCGTTCTTGGCCTCCCTGATTCTGTACCCTTCAAATCTCTAGCCCCTGTTAATGCGTTTGGTGACTCCAAGGAGGAGAAGGAACATAACCTCTTTTGCAAGTGCATAGAGTTGCAAAAAAAATAGTTTTAGGAGAATGAGCATGTAAGGCGTCATGAGTTGGAGATGGCGAAATTAAATATAGAGATGGCTAGGTTGAATGGTCCCAATTTGATGAGTTCCCTTAAAAATACCTTCCAAGATAGGTTAAATATAGATACTGCACTAAAATTGGTGCCACTGTATGACGAAAAGGATGTCCCCAAGTTCTTCAAGGCATTTGAGCATGTGGCCTCCCGATTGTCTTGGCCCGCAAAAAGTGGACTATTAAAATAGTGTATGTTAGTGGGCAAGGCAATACAGGTGTATTATACCTTGGAGGAGGGAGTAGCTCGGGATTACCAGAGGGTAAAAGCCTTAATTTCAAAGTCCTAAGAGCTGGTCCCTGAGGCCTACCGCCTCTAGATTCGCAACCATAGGAAACACCCTGCACAGTCTTTCGTGGAGTTTGCACGCATCAAGGAGGAACAGTTCTACAGCTGGCTGAAGAGTTGTAAGATGGACACTTTCGCTGCGTTATGAGAACTGTTGCTCCTTGAGGAGTTTAAGAAGGCCTATAGCAGGGAGTTGAGAGTTAACCAGGCGGACGTAAAAAGTGTGAAATTGAGTAGTGCCGCTCGGTTAGCGGATGAATTTGTATTGACTCACCGGTCAGGTAGCGGTAGTTTTATGTATAAGACTTTATATAATCAAACATCTTGCTCCCCTACTAGTGGTAAGAGAGGGGAAACCTCGTCGACTCACTATATCCCTAAGCATGGTGATATTAATTCTAATTCTTTTTCACTTGATAGGGATGTGTGTAGAGTCCAAGGAGGTCCTCTTCCCCCTAAAATTTTTGCTAATAGAGACTTTCCAGGTTAGGAAATAACTGGTATAATAGGAATAAAAGGTCAGGTCATAAAGGAAGCTGTTTTTGGTGCAAGAAACCTGGGCATTTCCAAAACCAGTGTAATTCTCGTAGGATGTACCTACAGCGCAATAATGAAAGTCCTTTAGCTTTGGTTAATGATAAGTCAGAGGTTAGTTGCAGCAGTCCCGTAGACAGACCTGTAGTAGATAGGAGTAGTTTAGTAAATAGTAGCAAGCCTAATGTTCCTAATCCCCAATCATGTCTCAAGTACGAAAAATATATGTGGCCAGGAAAGTTGATTTTTGATTTGGTCAATTTTAAAGATCTGACTAAACCTAGCTTTGGAGTTATAAAGGGCTTATTACATAGGTTTAGTCGTTCTGCATTTAATAATTTGAATAAAACTGGTTGGGTGAAACAGATTGTGGTACCTTCTCAATTCAGAAATTCTGTTTTTGAGTCAGCTCATACTAATTTTTTTCAGGTTAATTAGATATAGTAAAAACTTTCCATAGCCTGGGTAGATATTTTTGGTGGCCTGGAATTAAATTGAATGTGAAGCAGTTTATCAGAGAGTGTGAGACCTGCCAGGTTATGGGTAATCCACATCAGGGATCCCTAAAACCCCGTTGTATCCTATACCTGATATAGGTGACCCATTTTCTGAGTTAGTAACTGATGTGGTAGGTTCCTTACCCAAAACTAAAACAGATTATGTATATTTACTAACTATCATGGATAGAGACTCTCACTTTCCTGAAGTTATACCTAAGAGGCGTATCACTTTCAAAGTGGTCTCTGAAAAATTAATGGATTTCTTTTCCAGGTATGGTCTCCCTCGTGTAATTCTGCCCGACTGCGGGACGAAGTTTACGAGTAAGGTATTTAGGGGTAAGTGTGCTGAACTGGCCATTCAGCACGTAACCAGCGTTCCTCATCACCCAAAGAGTCAAAGGGTGGTGGAAAGGTTCCACCAAATCCCCAAGCCTGTCTTGAAGAAACATTGTTATGCTCATGATAGTGACTGGGACAAAGCCCTCCCTTATGCCCTCTTTGCTATCAGGAATCACCCAAATTCTTCCACTGGTGCAGCTCCGTTTGAGTTGGTATTTGGCACAAGGTTTGTGGACCATTGGAAATTGTTTTTGAATTGCTCAAATCCAACCGAAAGGAGGATATAAATGTTTAAAGGTTTGTGGAAGACTTGAAGGGAAGAATGGATAGTGCCTGGAAGTTTGCCAGGGAAAATTTGGAACGGTGCCAGTCAGTAATGCAGAACACTTTGACAAAATGGTAAAGATTCGTTCATTTGAACCTGGGGATTTTTTTTTTTTTTCTTTTTTTTTTTTTTGCTGGGTTTTGGCAAAACCTAACTCGTCATTTCCTTCGGATGCATTGTGTGAAAATATGCAAAATTTGAGATGTTAAAAAGCAGTTTAGGTCCTTTATATGTTAACAAACGGGAGAATGTGCTTAATTTAATTTATTCCTTTTTAGGTCTTTTTCACGATGCTCCAGATAGGACAAATATTTTAAGTCATGACGTTGATGTAGGTGATGCTTACCCTATGAAGCAGAGTCCTTACCGGCTGAACCCAGTAAAATGGGATTTGGTCAGTAAGGAGATAGAGTATATGTTAAAACATAACCTTATTCAACAATCTGAAAATCCCTGGAGTTCTCCTATTGTATTAGTAAGGAAAGCAGACAGTATGTTCGTATGTGTGGACTACCGAAAAGTGAACGCCAATATGAATAATGATTCTTTTCCTCTCCCTCATATTGATGATTGTCTGAATCGAATTGGTTCTGCCAAATTTATATTTAAGTGGGATCTTTTGAAGGGTTATTAGCAGGTTCCATTGTCCGACCGAGCTCGTGAAATATCCGCATTTGTCACTCCTTTTGGCCTATACGAGTGTAAGGTTATGAATTTTGGAATGAAAAAAGCTGCATGTACTTTTCAAAGGCTCATGAATGGGGTAATTTGTGGTTTGAAAGGATTGTAAATTTATATTGATGACTTGGTAGTATAAAGTAATGACAGGGACACCCAATGTGTTAAGGTTACGTAAGGTTTTTGACGCCCTTAGGTCAGCAAGGTTAGTTGTTAATTTGGCTAAGTGCGAATTGGGACAGGACAAGGTTTGTTATTTTGGTCACGAGGTTGGTTTAGGTTAGGGGGCTTAGAAATAGGCTAACCTCAAGGCCATTATAAATTTGAAAAGGCCTGTTAATGTTAGAGAGGTCTGAAGAGTGCTGGGCATTATGTGCTATTACCGCAGTTTTGTGTGTAATTACTCTGATCTTGCTTAGCCTCTTACTAGTTTATTAGAAAAAAGAAAAAGGTTTTAGTGGTCGGATCAGTGTGAAGAATCTTTTAATAAACTTAAGTCAGTAATAGTTACTAAACCGATTTTGACTTCCACAGATTTTCAGAAGACTTTTATTATAGCAGTAGATGCCAGTGACGTCGGCATTGGAGGTGTCCTTTTCAGAAAAAGGAGGACGGTGTTCATCCTGTGTCTTACTATAGTAAAAAGCATCTGGTGGCAGAAAAACATTACTCCACTATAGAAAAGGAAGCTCTTTCTTTGGTCAGCGCTTTTATCTATTTCAAGCCATACGTAACAAATTTTTCTTTCCTGGTTGAGATATGGACGAATCACAATCCTCTGGTTTTCATCGAGCAGATGAGGGGAGAAAACCAGAGGATTTTGCGCTGGTCCCTTTTTCTGCAGTAATTCAATTTGGTTATAAAAAATGTTATAGGGAGTGACAACAAAATTCCTGATACCCATTCTAGAATTTAGTGTGCTTGCCTGATCCTTCTCGTACACCACCTTGCTTGTTTCTCCTTTGAAGTTGTATAATTTTTTTTTTATTTTAGCTTTGTAAATAAAGTTTAGGAGGTGTTTTTGAGTGGTATACACTGTAGTGTTTTATAAAGGTTCCGTTAAAAATAATTATTGATTTTTCCCAATTTACTAAGAATTTTGATTGTATAATAATATACATGACTTTTTTTTACTATAAAACTGGTGTATTGTAGGTTAAGGTGCATGTCTTTTTGCGTACTTGTAAGGTTATTTAGGTTTGGT
>NC_090753.1:17184191-17186691 GCF_036898095.1 Palaemon carinicauda
TCCAATACAGGATCTTTTGAATTAGAGTTTAGGGAAAGATTGAAAAAGGCAAATCAAACCATGGCTACGTTAAGTTAAATTTGGATATCAAATATCCTGGATTTACATATGAAAATCAGACTGTATATCAGTTTAGTGATATCGGTGTTACTCTATGGACATGAGTCATGGTATGACAAAAAAACGATCGCCAATAGATTTATTAGATATGAGAACAAAACCCTCAGAATAATATTGGTATTTAAATGGCAGGACTGGATTAGAAATAAAACTGAAGGAGAGATTTCTTGAGTGCCGTATGTGGATGAGATCATGATGAGGGGTACATTGCGATGGTTTGGCCATGCTCTTCACAATCCCCAAGAGAGTTTAGTTCACCAAAAGGTTCAGCTGTGCTCCACAAGGCAATAGAAGACTTGGAAGAACGAGCTACATGGCTGAGGAATATGGAGAGCGAAGGGGATCATGAATGGAGAAGTATTGAATTAAAAGCTCAAGATAGAGACGACTGGCGAAATCTAACTGATGCTCTTTACGTCATTATTATTATTATTATTATTATTATTATTATTATTATTATTATTATTATTATTATTATTATTATTATTATCATTATTATTATTATTATTATTTGCTAAGCTACAACCCTAGTTGGAAAAGCAGGTTCCTATAAGCCCATGGCCTTCAACATGGGAAATAGCCTAGTGATGAAAGGAAACAAGAAAAAATGAAATATTTTAAAAACTGCAACAGCACTAAAATAAATATATCCTATATAAACTATAAAAACTCCAAAAAAAGTAAGAGGAAGAGAAACAAGAAAGAAAAGCGTGCCAGAGTGCACCCTCAAGCAAGAGAACTCTAACCCAAGACATTGAAAGGCCATGGTACAGAGGCTATGCCGCTACCCAAGACTAGAGAACAATTGTTTGATTTTCGAGTGTCCTTCTCCTCAAAGAGCTGCTTACCATATTTAAAGAGTCTCTTTTAATCTTACCAAGTGGAAAGTGGCCACTGAAAAATTACAGTGCAGCAGTTAACCCACTGAGAGAAAAAGAATTGTTTATTTATCTTAATGTTGTCAGATGCATGAGGGAAGAGGAGAATGTGGAAAGAATAGCCCAGACTATTCGGTGTATGTGTAGGCAAGGGGAAATGAACCGTACCTAGAGAGAAGTATCCAGTATTGTACTGTCTGGCCAGTCAGAAGACCCCATAACTCCCTAGCGGTAGTATTTCAACCGGTGGCTGGTGCCCTGACCAGCCTACTACCTATATATATATATATATATATATATATATATATATATATATATATATATATATATATATATATATATATATATATATATACAGTATATATATATTTATATATATATATATATATATATATATATATATATATATATACATATATATATATATATATATATATATATATATATATATATACATGTATGTGTATATATATATATATATATATATATATATATATATATATATATATATATATATATGTATATTTATATATATGTGTGTGTGTGTGCGTGTGTCGGTGTGTATGGGTGGGTGTGTGTGTGTGTTTGTATGTGTTTTCTACACATTACCGGAGGGATGTAACGATGATCAAGGCAGGGAAAGAGTACGGTTTACATTCTGTGAAATTTTTATTTTTTATTTTTTATACATTCCGAAAACAGGAGACTTTGCTTGAAACGATTTTTCAAAATACATGTTTGAAAGTCTTCTCTGCTGGTTTAATATTATTAGGAAATATTATCCCCAGCATTGCAGGGTTACAACTTAGGGGTTAAGATTTTTCATGAAAATCAGCGACTACTTTTTTTGTACTAAATTCTTTACTTGATTGAAAAGGAGCAAAATTTCGTCCGTAACTTAATCCAATACCCGAATATTCTTGAATAATGAGGCAAACAACATCGTGTAATCAAGTTGTTACTAAATGTAAGCTATGCTCTGCGTTTATTAGGCTATTTTCTTAATGAAGAAAGCAAGTGTTACAGTATGAGAGTAACAAACGAGATAATTAAAAAAAAGCGCATAACGAACGATGCTAAGAGTGTGGAAGAAAAATAAAGTTTTCTTTTTTTGTGTCTCTCAAAATCTCGAAAAATAAAAAATTCAGCGGCTTTAGAAATTCTCGAATAAGGGAATTATGTCGGTCTACTCAGACACTTTTTCTCATGTTCTTGAAATTTCTTTCCACTCTTCGAGTAAATTACATTAACCTTTCTCGATAATATCTGTTATTTTTTTTTCTTCTAAGAATAATAAACACTTTTTTTAGCGGCCATAAATTATATCAACTTTATATACAGAACTACAAACATTCAGCAATTGTAATAGAATTGGAAAAAACACCCAAATGTCTCCTTTACCGAGATTTATAAAAAAAAAAAACTTACATTAGAATATTTGTTCGAAGGACAGGGCAAATATATAATTTTCAAAAAATTGCAAACACTTTTTTTTTTCCATG
>NC_090753.1:17205889-17208389 GCF_036898095.1 Palaemon carinicauda
CGTTTGCAACGACATCGATGCCGCAAGTCTTTCTTTCATCTCTTGCTCTCTGCGCAAGAGAAACTCCGACAGCTTTGGAAGTTCCTCACCAAACTGACGTTCGGCAATATCAGCTTTCAGCTTCCCGACTGAGAAGGTAAGGTGGATGTCCTTCCAGTCTTTTTGGTCCAAGGGTAAGGTCAGGGATAACAGCTTGCATTCCTCCAAGGAGGGGCATGGTTTCCCTGCCTCCGCCGCCTTCAAGGCTGCTTTATATCCCCTTTCCATGAAGGGAAAGGCTTTGGTTGGAGAGGCCACAAAGGAGGGAAGCTTCTTACTCAAGTCTGGCACCTTTGAGTTCGTGAAGCCCCTCTCTTTCATCAAGCTCGCTAGTAACGCCTGTGCTTTACTATGGTCAAGGACTATGACCTCCTTCGGCTCCGTCTCCTTTGAGGCTGGCTCCTTTCTAAGACGGACATAGCAGTCCGGGTAAGAGTCTTTGTTGGGCCAAAACTCCACATCTTGAGCCCAACTTCTCCGATATAACAATCTTCCTGGTTGTCATTGGCATGTGTTCGGCATACCTCTAAGGATTGGTATCCGAGCACAAAGGAAGATCCTTCACGTTGAGTCGCTTCTGGGGCCCACGTGATGCTGCGAGTCTACGTATCTCCAGTTTCATCGCAGCTTCCTTTTCATCATTCGTCTTTTGTATTTGTTGAATTATCTCAACAATAGAAGAAAGAGTCCTTCCCAGATCACCTGGGATAGCAGACGATGTAGAGGGAACAGGTTCCGGGGCCGGAACCGATGTAACCGACACCTCGTTGATTTCTTCCTCTTCTATTTCTGGAGCCTAGGTCAGCTCCTCCTCCTGACCTTCTCCCAGAAGGTCCTTCTCTGTATAATCCAACACTTCTGACATCCTATCGTCCAATTGGATGTCTTGAAGGGCGGCCGAGACTTCAGAATCTACCGGATTCTGGACAGTTGGTATCTCCTCCTTAGGCTGAGGAATGACTGCATCAGCCGATGCCTTAGGGAAAAGGTAGGCCCTCTTCTTGGAAGGTAGGGGCCTGAAGTGTTTTTCTGAAAACCCCTCAACCAGGTTCGCAACTTTTCCCTAGCAGCATCCCTTGACTCCACCGACTTAAGGATGTCAAATACCTAGGTAATCATGTTAGAACATATGATACATACTTGAGGGTCCCAATACCAGAGATCACCTTTGGAGGCTGCACATGCTGCGTGCCTCCTGCATAACTCATGTCCACAGAAGTTCTTGCTACGGACATTGCCGAACATACTCCCGCACTTCGGATGGTCCTACTGTAAAGAGAACAAAATCCATAAGTATCAAGTGAAGGCTTTCACTTATATTAGAACATGTAGCTTACACAGTAAAGCTATAAAAGAAAGAAGGAAAGACACATACTTGTATTTCCTGTCCAGACAATTGCTGTAACCTCCTACTATATTGAAAATAAGGTTAATTCTATTCTAGAATACCTTATGTGATTTCCTATGTGGAAAGTTAAGGTGTGTAGCTCACACCTTGAAATAAAGTTTTAATATCCGGGATAGAATGAATACAGAAAGAACTCACTTTCTATATATTGTACGTTCTCAACAAAAGGTTGTACAAGATAACATTAAGTATGTTGGAAGGACTTTAGTGTTACAACAAACTCTGTACTGTAGTTTTATTAATGCAGTGTTTACTACACCACAAATATAGTAAATACTGTTCATCGCATGCTGTCGTGCGGGCCGGAATTTACCCCTGTATAGTTCAAAGGTATGCTACCTTTAACTAATAGGCGGCAGGTCACTGGTTCGCAAATGTGTGCCGGCCGGCAATCACTGCCGGCCGCTAATCGTAGTGGCCGGCAGATCTCGGGATGTGTTTCTACTGCCGGCAGGCAAAGGTAGCGATACCCATGCCGGCCGGCAGTAACTAAGAACCAGAGAACCTCCACCTACCCAGCTGCCGGCCGTTTAAGCCGGCAGCCGGGCTAGGAGTACAATACACTAGCAAGAGAAACAGTATGGATGTAAGGTTATAAGGCGGCATTGCCATACAACCTTCATCTAAAAAGAGTGAACATATGGAAGGGGAGAATGTAGCATTCAGGCTTCCTATATATCCATAGCCTGCCAGGCTCTACTAGCAGACACGGAAGAGAGACCAAGAGATGTCTGGGGTTCACTCTGGAGAAGAAAAAGGGTCTCTGCCGGCTGAGTCGGTCCCCCATCCTAACCTACACTAAGTAAAGAAGTAGGACTGGCTAAGAGATGTGATGGCTAGGCCATCACTAAGAAAGAGAGGGGGAATAGGATAAGGGGCCTGTAAACATCGTTCTAGCATGAGACACACCCAGCAGTTAGGAAAGCTCATCCCAACCTAGAGTTTGTCTATTAGGGAGGAAGGTTGGCAATACTTGCTATCCTCTTCCACACCAGAACAAAGTTAGGTGTAGTTATTTCGCCAGGCAACGGAGAAAACTCAATCTCCAGCCCG
>NC_090753.1:17213389-17220889 GCF_036898095.1 Palaemon carinicauda
TTTGTATTTTTGTAGTGTTTCGTTGTTTCCATGTGTGTTATTATAAATGTTATTTTTGTTATGGTTTAGGCCATGTATGTCTCTTATGTATCCATTTTGGAATTTGTGTTGGGTTTTCATCTTTGTTTGAGCTATTGTGCATGCTGGGGCTATTGGGTATTCGAATAGAGGTCTTATCAGGCTTTTGTAGAGGTTTAGTACTATGTTTTTATCCAATAATTAGAAACGTTTCAATGTCCCTTTTCTGTGTTTTTCCAGTTGGAGTTTTTGTTTTATATGGTAGCTAATGCAATTCTTTTGTTAGAGAGACTAAGGATTTTACCTTCGTTGCTAAATGGAATATTTATGTTGTTTACTGTTATTTGTGCTGGTTTATTTTTTAATACTAATAAAAGTTGAAATTTGCTGTTATTTTTTTTATTTTCCACTTGTTTTCGTAATTATTTATTCCTCTGATATCACTTTCTGTTTTTATTTAAAGAATATTTTGGATTTTGTGGGAGGCATTATTACTTGTGTTATGTCATCTGCAGCGACATAATTTATGGCATACCCGGGGATTCTTGCCATAACTGTTGAGTAGATTATAAAAAGTGTTGGGCATAGAATGGCCCCATGTGGTACCCTACTTGTTATATCTATTGTTTCTCACAGTTTCCCATCTCTGCTACGTATTCTGACCGTTTTGTCATTTATGTAGCTTGAGAGGAGTATATCCATTATTAACGGTAGTTCCAATTGGAGTATTTTATTTTTTGAGGCTATCATGCCATACTTTCTCAAATGCCTTTGAGATATATCTGCAGATGACATTGTATTGGTGTTTTTTATCTAGTCGGTTCATGACTTTTGTTTCCTAACTTGCCATGAGGTCAGTTTCAATGCTTCTACCTATTCTGATGCCGTGTTAATGTTTGTAGAATTTGTTGTTATTTTCTAGGAATCTCCTTAGTCTTGTGTTTATGATTTTTTTTTTTCAAATATTTTCCCGTCACTTCCCAGAAAGGTGATTGGCATTCTGTTTGCTGGTACTTTTGGTTTTGGGTAATATCCCATTGAGGGTGTTAGGTTTAATATTTTTTTAGTCTTCTCTATGGCACAATTGGTAGTTTTCATAGCTTAAGCTTGTTTATGCCACTTTTACCTGGTGCTTTGTGTTAAAATGCTTCAGTTTCCGTTATCTCTTGCATTTTAATGTCTTCTATTAAGTAGTAGTGCTCCTCCAGTCATTAGAGATCTGGATTTAGATAGGGGATTGTTTGTTCCCTATTTCCTTGTAGGAAGTTGGGGACTTCTCTTTCTGTCTCTCTGCCGAAATTTGCCTTTTCTTCTGTAATTTCAAATGCACTTGCCCATGTTTCGGTTAGTAGTTTAATTTGATCTTCGGTATCTTTCATTTTATCACCATTGTTTTTTACTAAGTTTGGCATATCTATTTTGTGGTGTCCCAGTCATCTTTGTAGTTTTTCCCAGAATTTTTATGGGGTTTGTATGTTTGTCCTAGTTTGATAATCATGTTGGACCAATTTTCTCTGTTTAATCTGTTAGATTCTTCAATTATCTAATTTGTAATGTATCTAATTATGGTGTATTACCCCGATCCACCTGTCTGTGTTTGATTGTAGGTAATTTAACTGTTGGGTTTCAAGTAGTCGCTATCTGAGGTAAGTTCATGGTATGATATTCTCTTTATCGGAGAGACTTTTTGTATTGTTTCTGAAATGTCAGACATCCATTGATTTATTGGTAAGTTTATTGTGTTCTTTGTTGTGGTTTCATTGCTGTTTATATCTATTTCTTGTTCCTCTGTGGCAGTTTTTCTAGTAACTTTATCTAAAGATTTTTTAGTTCGATATTTTAATGTTTTGCCTGGTCTTTAATTCGACTATTGATCTGGTTGAAAGTTTGATTATAATTGGAATATTATCAGATGTTTTAAGTGCACCTGGTGATATATTATAGTTTAAGGTGTGCTCTGTTGTTTTTAAGTATTGAGTCATTTCTGCTGGCGTATTGTTTATCAAGTTTATTTGTCATTGTGCTGAACATTAAGTCTAAGTGTGTTAGGAGGTTACTGCTTAAGTATCGATTTAGTGCACTTCCAATTGCGTTTGTCTGGGTGTCCTATGAAGGGGTGTGTTGCATTTAAGTCTCCTATTACGTATGTAGGATTGTTGCTGCGTATGAGTGGATATATATCTTCTCGCTAGTTGATGTATAGAGATAATATTTATTGGACGATTCGTGGTTTGCATCTGTACTGTTAGCATTTCTCAGTTGTAGGTATCTATTACCTTGCGTTTAATGAAGGTTTTGATTGCTATGGCAACACCTGCATTTCTTTTGTTTTGTGTGTTCTTTCTGTAGTATATATATATATATATATATATATATATATATATATATATATATATATATACATATATATATATATATATATATATATATATATATATATATATATTTATATATATATATATATAGATAGATAGATAGATAGATAGATAGATAGATAGATAGATAGATATACTGTAGAGGTAGAGAGATAGATAGAAATATATAACCAGAAAATTGTTCTGTATTATAGAGAAAATACTAAAAACCAATAATTACCAGGTTTATCTGCATGCCTAGATTATTAATAATAATAATAATAATAATAATAATAATAATAATAACAATAATAATAATAATAATAATAATAATAATAATAGCAATGATAGATTTCAGACCTCTGCCAATGAGTATTTCCAACAATTAAGTAAAGTCTAAGGACATCCCGTCCCAGTTTTGATATGCTGAGTGTAAAGTAGATGGCGAAGAGTGCAATGTTGATACAGAATCCTGATCGTGATCCATCTCACCTCCAGAATTTCATGTGTGAAATCTATCCATTGTTGAAATATATTGAGAATCCAATGTGTTAATTTGATATGAAGTAACCATTATAAATGGGAAAAATGCAGATCCAAATCTGGATCTGGTAGCAAATCATGACCGGTCATCTATCATTATATTTTTTTTTTTTTTTTTTTAGTCCGTTAGTTGTGATTTAATGTTATCATTAAAAGGCCGAAAAAAATAAAACCTTATCTGGAATCCGGATCTGGATCTGAATCATCTATAAGATTTAATGGGGTCTTCCATGATCTAATATCTATCTTCTGTGAGAATTTCATTCAATACTATCAAATAGTGTTGATGTAATCCTGTCGACAGACACACGCACAGAAAGGTAAATAAATATAGAAACTGACTCGAAATTTCAACGTCCTTGCCGAACGTAATATAATAATAATAATAATAATAATAATAATAATAATAATAATAATAATAATAATAATAATAATAATAATAATAATAATAATAATAATAATAGGTAGTAGGTTATTCAGGACACAAGCCACCAGTTCAGATGCTACCAACAGAGAGTTATGGCGTCCACTGACTGGCCAGGCAATATTATATTGGATCCTTCTCTCTCGTTACAATTTACTTTCCCTTTGCCTACACATATAGACCGAATAGTCTAGCTTATTCTCCTTAGCCCTCATACACCTGAAAACACTGAGATTACTAAATACTTCTTCACCGTAGGGGTTAACCACTGCACTTTATTTGCTCAGAGGCCACTTTCCTCTTGGTAAGGGTAAAAGAGACTCTTTAGCTATGGTAAGCCGGTCTTTTGGGAGAAGACCACTCCAAAACCAAACCATTATTTTCTAGTCTTGAGCAGAGCCATAGAGTTCTATTGCTTGAGGGTACACACGGGCAAACTATTCTATATTATTTTTCCTCCTCTTGGCGTGTTAAAGGTTTTTAGCTTATAAAGGAAATGTTCATTTTAATATTGTTACTGTTGCTTAGGTATACTATTTTTCCTTTTTTCCTTTCTCCACTTGGCTATTTTCCTTGATGGAGCTCTGAGCTTATAGCATCCTGCTTTTCCAACTAGCGTCGTAACCTAGCAAGTAATAATGATGATAATAAGAGGAAAACTTTTTTTTTTTTTAACCCACGGTGAGAAGTTGACAATTGTTTAATGTATTTATTGGAAAATATCTTGTATACGTTTCAATTGTCCTTTCCTTTCTTCCAGATGAATATAACTACATAGATTTTCATAGAGAGTAAGAAACTATTTCAGATACTTATTGGGTCATTCCCTTCATGTGTTGGGATTTTTCATTGGATATCCCTTCGTTGTTCCAGTCAAGGACATTTGGATCAGGTTCTTATAATATTTTTCAACTTATGGGTTTTCATATTTAATTTTTATTCATCATATATTTGTTTTGTTATTCCCTGTGAATTATATTCTTCATCATATATTTCATTATTTTGTCTTTCCCGAAAAGGTTTTATGTTAAAATTAAGGAATTCTGAAAATTTCCTTATGATATTTACAGCTTCGTCTCACATTGTCTATTGAATAGTTTATGGGTATATGAATGGCATACATATATGTATGTATATATATATATATATATATATATATATATATATATATATATATATATATATATATATATATATATATATATATATATATATGCATGCAAGCATACAAACATCAATAAATACATAAAAACATATACACATCCATGAACAATTCGTATTTTATTCAAACCTGTTTATGAGATTATCATATAAGTATATTATTTGCATGAGCATATGGATCAGCAGCAAACACACACATAAGGATACATATACATTTATAGATATATATCATGAGTATGTGTGTGTATATATATATATATATATATATATATATATATATATATATATATATTTATACATGTATATATAAATACATATGAATATATATATATATATATATATATATATATATATATATATATATATATATTATATATATATATATATATATATATATATATATATATATATATATATATATATATATATATATATATATATATATACATGTATATATAAATATATATATATATATATATATATATATATATATATATATATTGCACATTTAAAAGTTTTTGTTCATATTCAAATAACCCATATATTTTTGATACATTAATGTCTGGATTCTCTTATTGACCTCGGCATCAGAGCCCTAGGCGAAATCACACAAAGACAAGAGCTTGTGTCCGGCCGGGAATTGAACCCTTGTCCGGCAAGCTTGTATAGACAGTGACTACCACTTGGCCAAGCTCTTTTCTTTGTGTGACTTCGCCTGGGGCTCTGATGCCGAGGTTGTTAAGAGAATCCAGATATTAATATATCAAAAATATGTGGCTTATATGAATATATATATATATATATATATATATATATATATATATATATATGTATGTATATATATGTATATTTATATGTATATATATATATATATATATATATATATATATATATATATATATATATATATATATATTATATATGTATATACACACACACACTCACATATATATATATATAAATATATATATATATATATATATATATATATATATATATATATATATATATATATATATATATATATATGCATATGGATGTATGAGTGTGTGTGCCTATGTGTGTTTGTGTATGTTGGTGTAAGTTTTGTGTGTATATATTGTATATAATTATAAATATATATATATGTATATATATATATATATATATATATATATATATATATATATATATATATATATATATATATATATATATTACTCCTATAATAACTGTAATCATTGTGTCAGACCCCAATATCCCGAGCGATTTAACTCAACTAAAATTAGCGACTTCATTTGAACCGAGGGGGAGGAACCTTATAACTTCTGTAAAATATAGCATATAGAAAAGCAAGTTACCCAAATGTTAATTAGGTTGCAGGGGATTAGCAGGTTATTAAACATGCCCCAAATGAAATGGGTTCGGTCAAATATGACTTATGTCATTGCTATAATTTAATATTAATGTTCATTGAATGTCGGATTATTATAGAAAGATTAATAAGAAATTACGACAGATAATTAGTGAGGAAGCAAAGTTGAACACAGAAAACTATTCAAGGTAATGCTTTACGATAATATCTTTAAGTTCTCTAAAACGGTTACTCGAGAGTTATAAACTCACCCTATGATGTTAACAGAATTATAAATCTTATTTTCATTGTAAAATGGTAGAATAATATAGTAAGAGTTGTAACAGAGAGTGATATTTTCCGTAGAATTTTTTTTTTCTTTCAATTGGTATTCTTCTGATATTAAACTTTTCTGATTCAATTATCAAAGCGATTGAAGCCAAGGTTATAGGAATCGAACGAGGCCAGTGGAGATTTAAGAGCTTCCTGAGAACCAATTTACCTGCTTATTAAGCGAAGGTTATAATCTTAACCTTCTATAAAGAAACTTATGATAAACTGTGCTGCTCCCAGGATTTAATAGGATTGATAAAATTAGCCTTATATTGAGAAACTGATTTACACTGGCTACCTATTGTAGCAAGAATTTAGTTTGAGATATATACAATACCTCATCAATTTATCTAAAAAAGACGTCCTAAATATTGAAGAGAATTGCTATAAATTGGGTAGTCAACAATTCTTGTCAACACAAGAATAGTTGCAGATGGTTCCAAATTATTTTGATCTAGAAACATCTATGTTGTCGGATCTAGAGATTTTAAATATATGGTTCCAAGACTATACAAAACCTCTCTCTAGACACTTGAAAGACTGAAGATATTAAAGCTTTTAATGAGAAACTGAAGACTTTTTTGTTCTCGAAGTGTTCCGAGTGTGTGAATTTGACAATAAGCGAGCTATATGCGTTGTGAAATGCTTAATGCCTTGAGATGCACGTAATAAAATGACTATAATTTCCTGTAGAGAGAAGGCTTCCCCTGGTGTACAAGACCAGAAAACCAGCCGATAATGTGAGTAATATTCTTTAATATTAAATAATTAGTAAATAATCTTTTCTACATTATATAGTTATCTTAATTTCGAAGAAACAAGGAAACCCAAACAAAGCTGGAGATAAGATAAATCTAATTTTTTAGAGTTAATCTGCAAGTAGAAGAATGGAAGTGAAGGATTGATGTCAAAGAACTACGTTTTTAGTAAACTTGCTTTGCTTATGATTTTGGGAATGCATGAAGGAGTTATGCTTTGTACTGTCTAAACTTACTATCACTCATTACTTTATATGCAATTATTTGTTTTTCGATATTAAAATAGAAAATAATAAAGCTGAATAGAAGATAAATGAAAGATTAAATGCTTATAAAATAAAAGTACTACTTTCTTCATGCATAATCCGAAATTCTAGGCAAACCAAATGCACATTGACATTTGTTCACTTTGTTTGAAGAATTTTTCTTCGCTCTTCTTTTCTTTTGCGTTTTGGTATCGCTAATGAATTCTCAGGAATGAAGTAGGGTATTCTGCTGTTACCTAGTATCAACTAAGAGCACTTAGTTTAAGATTATATATTAAATATGGCAGTAGCATACCTAAATATGATTACT
>NC_090753.1:17247669-17250169 GCF_036898095.1 Palaemon carinicauda
AGTGAAGGATTAATGTCAAAGAAATGGCGGTGATAGAACTACGTTTTTAGTAAACTTGCTTTGCTTATGATTTTGGGAATGTATGAAGGAGTTATGCTTTGTACTGTCTAAACTTACCATAACTCATTACTTTATATGCAATTTTTTGTTTTTCGATATTAAAATAGAAAATTAGAAAACTGAATGGAAGATAAATGAAAGATTAAATGGTTATAAAATAAAAGTATTACCTTCTTCATGTATAATGCAAAATTCTCGGCAAACCAAATGCACATTGACATTTGTTCACTTTGTTTGAAGAATTTTTCTTCGCTCTTCTTTTCTTTTGCGTTTTGGTATCGCAAAAGAATTCTCAGGTATGAAGTAGGGTATTCTGCTGTTACATAGTATCAGCTAAGAACACCTAGTTTAAGATTATATATCAAATAAGGCAATAGCATACCTAAATATGATTGCTAAACAAGACTCTCAGTATAAACATATCACCATTGATATACCATGCTTCTAAAACATTCGATTCCACACAGTAACTCTTCCCCCATTAACTTGGCATGATTTTACAAATCTATTTACAGTTATGTACAGGTGGCCATTGTTACAAACATTGCGGTCATCTACTATCTATATGCTCAAATTAGCACATTAATTTTCAAATTTACTTGATAAATATAACATAGTCATATATTGTATAACTTGGAATGTTATGAAAGGACATATAAACCCCTAAAATGATAAATATTTCGTATTTTTTTGCAGTCATATTGCTAAATTATTCCCATACATTGCTCCTATTAGCATTGAAGTATTTATATTGTTTTCCTTCCTCTTCTGTTGCTATAACAGTGCAAATATCTTTTTTTTTATGGGTATATGCTTCTTCTACTTTGCCCCAGTCAATATCTCATAAATAATTCTATGTACAATTTTTACACCATCGCCACTTTCTGAATTCATAGCTTTGTCAGCCTCATGTGCTTAACTATCTAAATATTATCTCCAGCCATTCATAGCTTTTTTTCTAACTCATTGTCAATACTGGAATACTTAGCGTACACTATCTTGTAATTTTCATTACTTCCTCGAAAAATTATACAATCAATTTCTGTCTTTGTCTTCCTTTTATAGTATCCCAAGTATCATGTGATATCCAGGGTTTTTTTTTTTTTGTGTGTGTTTTATTGTAACTTTGTGTCCCAAGACTTCACCACCAACTGACGGATAAATGTTCTTAATATCACACACTTCTTCATTAATTGTAATTTTTTCGTCTCTTTAAGTCTCTAATCCTGCAAATCAAATTCTACATCGAACTGCAAATGTTTCTCGGTGCCTTTCTTCTAAAAACGTACTTGAATCAAACCTAGGTATTCTATCCATCTTTCTGTCGGATTCTTTCAGTTTTAATTTCAGTGTGGCAATGAGAAGCTGTTGATCACTGCCATTATATACATCTCTATAGCTTCTAACATTTTTCAAAGTCCTCTTTCTCTCTTTAATAATGACATTGTGATCTATCTAATCTTTGTAATTGCCACATGGCGAAGTCTGTGTATACCTGTAGAGGTTCTTGTGTTTAAAAAGAGTTCCTCCGATGACAAGATTGTTTGCTGAACAGAAACTTATGAACTGAACTCTATTTTAATTTGCAACTTCACCAAGCCCCTTAAAACCCATCTTATTTTCTATCCGTTGATTATTTCTTCCAGCTATAGCACTGAAGTCACCAATCACAACTTTCATATATCTCTCAGGGATCTCACCAATTACCCTCTGCAGTTCTTCGTAGTATTCATCTTTCCTTACTTCAGGGGAATCATTTATTGGAGAATAGTAAACTATAACACTCATATTGCACTGCTTTGGTTTGAACTATGCTATTACCAATATATTATCTACATCTCTCCACCCGGCTGAAGCCTTGGTGTCATCATCATTCCTACCCGTTCTCTTCCAACTCCATGAGATGATTCATGCATGCCTTCTGAAACACCCTCTTCAAGATTATTCATCTCTATTAAATTTGATATATGATCGAAATACAAATTTCATGGTAAATGGTGAGAATAGATTTAAATATGAAGGGAGTAGGTCACTGAGAGAGAGAGAGAGAGAGAGAGAGAGAGAGAGAGAGAGAGAGAGAGAGAGATGTTTAAAAGTAAGTATGAAGTTGATGACTGTAAAAATGACTTTTATGGATTGGCAAAAATTTAAAAAAAATCTGAAATATAATTAAAAGTATAACTTTGCTGATGAAATCCAATGTCTGTTCACCCCGCCCCCTCAAAAAAAAATAAGAATATGAATGCATATATATATATATATATATATATATATATATATATATATATATATATATATATATATATATATATATATAGTATATATATACATATATATACATAAATATATATATATATATATATATATATATATATATATATATATATATATATATATATGTATATATATATATATATATATATATATATATATATATATA
>NC_090753.1:17252669-17255169 GCF_036898095.1 Palaemon carinicauda
TTTTTTCTCTAGCTTTGACTGACCAGACAGTACATCATTGGATCCTTCTCTCTGGCTACGGTTTACTTTCCCTTTGCCTACACACACACCAAATATTGTGGCCTATTCTTTACAGATTCTCATCTGTCCTAATACACCTGACAACACTGATATTACCAAAGAAATTTTCTTCACCCAAGGGGTTAACTACTGGACTGTATTTGTTCAGTGGCTTGTTTCCTCTTGGTAGGGGTGTGGAGAGACTCCTTAGCTATAGTAAACAACTATTCTAGGAGAAGGTCACACAGTGTTCTATAATCTTGGGTAATGCCATAGCCTCTGTATCATGGTCTTCCTCTGCCTTAGGTTGGTGTTCTCTTGCTTGAGGGTACACTCGGGTACACTATTCTATCTAATTTACAATGTTTTTTTATAGTTTAAATGGGAAATACTTATCTAAATGTTACTGTTCTCAAAATATTTCATTTTTCTTGGTTTCCTTTCCTTACTGAGCTATTGCCCCTGTTGATGATCCTGGGCTTATAGCATTCTGCTTTTCCAACTAAGGTTATATCTTAAAGAATAATAATAATAAATATATTGTCTATAGTTGGGCGATGTTATTCATTATGAGTTAGAAATTCCATCTTGGTCATGATAATAACAAAAAAGGAATTTTTATATTACAAATTATTGAAATAATTTCCTCAGACCCGATGATAGCAGATAAAGTATAATATATAATGCTTGCCCATTTATAGTTACATAGGAAAGCTATTCATATGATGTTCACAAAGAAGAATTATATATAAAAAAAAAATGGAAAATTGAATTCAGAACAAGTAAGAATTCCAATAGGAGTAAGCCAAAGAAGTATTGGTATTAATTTTGCAGTTAAATACATATATCCTTTCAACATTTTCTTAAACTGTGATGTTGCTGTACCTTTTAATTATTCTTTGATCATTCTATTCGACCTGTGTATTTCCTTTTCCCTGGAAGGGAATAATTATTCATGTTATCTCATGAGTAAACATCATTTGAATAATAATAATAATAATAATAATAATAATAATAATAATAATAATAATAATAATAATAATAATAATGAATAAAATAATTATAATAATAATAAAGATAATAATAGTAGTTTTAGTAGTAAAAAAAAGAAAAAAAAATAATAATAATAGTAATAATAATAATGATAATAATAATATTCAACATCATCAACTCCTACAGCTATTGCTGCACAGGGGCCTCGGTTAGATTTCGCCAGTCATCTCTATCTTGATCTTTTAATTCAATACTTCACTCTTGGGGAGTGCAAAGAGCATGCCCAAACCATCTCATCCACATATGGCACTCGAGTAATCTCTCTTATTGTTTCATTTCTTATCCTGTCCTGCTATTTAACTCCCAATATCATCTGAAGGCTTTGTTCACAAATCTGCTAAATATTGGAGATAGTATCATTGTCATACCATGACCATGTTCTTACAGTAACACATATATCGCTAAAGTAATATATAGTTTGATTTTTATATATAATTTCCGGCGATTTGATGTACAAAATTCACTTAACCTAGCCATTGTCAGATTTGCTTTTTTTTTTTTTTTTCAATATTTGAGTAAACTCTAATTCTAAAGCCCTTTTATTGGAGATCATAGTTCCTAAATAATTGATTGATTCTGCCTCATTAATCCATCAGCTTCAAGTATATCAATCAAATTATTACCTGCTTATTTCCTGTTCATAACCACTAAAGTCTTAAATTTAACGTTGTCTTTTTTTCATCTTCTGTTGCTATAACAGAGCCATCTCTCTTTTCGATGGGTTTATGCTTCCTCTTCTTTTGCCCAGTCGATATTTCATTAACAATTCCATGAGCAATTCTTACACCATAGCCACTTCCTCAATTCATAGCTTTGTCAGTCTCATGTGCTTTACTGTCTAAATGTTGTCTCTAGTAATTCCTGGCTTTTCTGTTAACCTCACTGTCAATACTGATATTACTTAGCATGCTCTACCTTGGGATTTTCATTACTTCCTCGAAAGCATTCAACAATTAATGTCTGTGTTTGTATTTTTTTTTTCAGTATTCCAAGTATCATTTGACATCCATGGCTTTCTCCTTGTTACTGTGTGTCCTATGATTTCCCTACCAACTGTGATGTATGGTGTTAATATCACACCATTCTCTATTGATTTTCTGTTCTTCGTCTCTTAAAGTTTCTAAGACTCCAAATCAATTTTACATAGATGTAATTGCAAATGTTTTTCTATGCTCTTCTTCGAAAAATTCAGTGGTATCAAACCTATATATTCGATCTATCTTTCTCTTTGGTGTTTTCAGTTTTAATTTCAGTCTGGCCATGAGGAGCTAGTGATCACTACCAATATCCACACCTCTATAGCATCTTAAATTTTTCTGGGTCCTCCCTCTCTCTTTATTAATGGCAATGTGATCTATTTGATCATTATAACTGTCATAAGGTGAAGTCCATGTATAATTGCGGATGT
>NC_090753.1:17275169-17282669 GCF_036898095.1 Palaemon carinicauda
AACAGTTTTTCAAATAAAAATTAACTGGTACTTATGTTATATTTGTGTTTATGTGTTGGTTTGTGTGTTTATTGAAATAAAACAGATATAGTATCTGTTATGGAGATTATGAAAAAGTCTATGTTGGACAAACAGGCTGTTCTCTATCTCAAAAATTATCAAAACATATAAGATCTGTTAGGTATGGCTTTGAAAACTTGGGAATTTTCGTTCATATTAGTGATTTAGGGCAGCAGATTAACTGGAGTGAGTCATCTTTGCTGATACTCTAAATCTCCAAGTTGAACGAAAATCCACGAGTTTTCAAAGGTAATTTTTTTTTTTTTTTATGGAACTGACATCATCTCCTGTAATTTGCAGACCTTATTTTTTTGGCAAAAGTTCAGCCGTCCGAATGGGGAAATAAGATTTTTTTTTTTTTTTGACCTATTCAATAAATTGGATAAATGAGATAACAGTGAACATTTGTGAATCCCAATGGGCATTGTAATATTTTTTTGAGAACAAAGGTTGCATATTATTGTGTGTTTGAAAAAAAATTATGAGAATTACCTAAAATATATTTACATTACCCACAAAGTAGAATGAACTGCAAATTTGAGTAAACATTATTATTTTTTTTTTTTTTCAGCGCTTGTATTCATTGATAAAAAGTGTGGAAGTATATATTATTCGTTTACATTGTTTAACTCATGAAAAGAATGTATAGGAATAGAACCTCTGTGAAATAATAATATTACAAATAAATAGTTAATGTCCAAGAATAGTGCAATACTATGCACAGTACTATCCCTAGGTTGAAGAAGAGCGTTGTAACTGATTGAAGATAATTCCTCCTCAAACATAACTACATATTCTCATAATACCTTTAAACATATGTATCTCTTTTTTTTCTTCATGTTATTACTTGTGTTCTAATGATAATACCAACAGTTTACCTAATATTTTTACTGGAAAAGGCAATATATGGGGGATTTTTTTTAAATATTAAAGTAAGTACTTTCCTAATGCTACGTAGTACAGTTCAGTTTAATATATATATATATATATATATATATATATATATATATATATATATATATATATATATATATATATATATATATATATAATCCCAATTACATAAGTTCAATAGCGATGCAAAATTCTAAGTGCATTTTATTGTGCAGATTGCATAACTTTATTTGACCCCTCAGTACTTAAGCAAATGGATGTAGCCAGTGGACTTCCATTTCAGTACAAAGTAACATTTGATAGGAATGAAATCAACTAATGGTGACAGCTAGCAAGATGTAAGAATTCCTTTGGCGTGGAATTCTTTTTTACCAATTTCTGAATGAGGATGACCCTAAAAAAAATAATCCAACACTAATCGTGTAGGGACAAATTTCTTCCGAATCACCCAAAAACTCAGACGAAGTTCAGGCATCAATTGGTTACTGCATGCATATGTCAAAAGTAGGAGAACAGCATTGTTATATTACGTGATTGAGCAATCTACGAGAACTCTTGTGCTACGTATGGGAGAACTCCACATTGTCACCAATTTCATGGGTGCAATTGGTCACTTCATGAAATGTCATAGGCGAGTCTGGCAGAAAAGGACTACCCTGGGATGCTGAAAGCACACAGTCGGATACTGGTAGCCATGTTTTAGTTACACCTGTCTGTGCTTGAACAATGGCTGATTCATGAAAATGACCGAGTCAAAAGTGCTCTGGAATTTATTACCGTTATCAGTAAGTGTTGTGCTGGTTTAGTTAAGGTCATTATAATATCTGATTTGAAACCAACTAAAGCAAAAAGATCAGAAATTTTGATATTTGAAAACCAAGTTAACATTATGCTCACCAAATCACATGCCAAGACTGCAGGAATATGGGAAGCACGTATGACTGAAAAAAAAAAAAAAATATGCTTCCTTGTCTAGTTTCTGCAGGATACTACAGGTATATACTTTCTTTGCTAATTTACGTGGATGCTATGAAAAACTTTCCAGAAACTGATTCATACAATGACGTGGAATTCAAAGCAGGGAATTCTACTGTGCTTCTGCCTCATGGAACCTTTATTGGTTTCTGGCCAGATAAGGCTCTGGATCAGGCATGTAACTGTGAAGCCAAGAAAAAGCATCGCACCATCAACAAGTACTTGAAAATTTTCCAATGATGACAACTGTTTCCGAGCAGGTGAAAATCAGGGTTCACGTGAATGCCGCAAAACAAACAAATACAAGGAAACTAACTCCAAAGATTTACCAACATCAATAAAATCCAGAGAGGTACTGACACCAAGAAGAGCAACCCTTTCAAACCTGACAAATATAGTACTGTTAGCATTACAAATGGCAAGAAATCAAATTCAAAGGATCAACCAAATGCCAGACAGATTGGATTATCAGTTATATTACACACACAGCAAGATGGTAGCAATGTGGTTGGTTTTGTGAAGCTAACAACATTTGTGAGAAAAAGTGTGAAAAGCATCATCAAATTCTAAAAAATCAACTCAAATTCAAAATGTGGACAATAGCCAGAAAGTGAGAACTTTCAGCCATGATTGAACTCCTTATCCTTCCTCTCTATTCGAACCAGAGGCTACCTTTTATTTGTAGCTGGTCTCCAAAAAGAACTGTAGGAGTTTCGGATAAAAACAGATCAGTTTCCCTACTCAGATACCCAGTCACACTTCATTATTGACATATGGCATTCTAACACAGCATTATCATCTTTATTGCACCTCATTCCTAGAATTACAAGAAAAATATCTTGCAATCCTGCTTTCCACGGGACCCACAAATCATTACATCTTCAATGCAGCTGGTGGACGGTATGACATTAACCCATCCAAATCATTCAAACTCGGAGAACATGCAAAATGAAATAAATCAGCAGGTACAAGAAAAGCTTAGGGCATCGAGAACAGATTTCCCATTCCACGATGGAAATGTTTTTATCGTGAATTATTAGAAAAATATGGCCTCCCTTCAGAATTCCATTGTAGTGTCCTAGATAAAAAAATTTCACCCACTCCCTGAACGATTCATACTGATACTGGGTGGGATGCTGAAAGAATCTGGAAAGTCTATATTATTTTCATCCCCTACAATTGTTTACATCCCAGACCTGTTTTGCGCAAGCCATGAGGGAGCAGATATAAGGGTCTCTTGTCATCTACAATATTCCATTCGAATTTTTTATATTAGAGAGCTGTGACTAAAATAGTCGACTTGGCCATCATACACATGACACTCTATCAAACTGCGCAATGTGTCAAACGCCATGAACTCGGCATTCAGAAAGCAGCAAAATTCCAATTTTTCTACGAAGTAGCACAAAACCTTTCTATCAAAACCAACAGGGATTTATCATTGACAACACAATCTTACTAAGCTTATATAATCTTACTGGATGAGACAAGGTGAGCTATATTCATCGGCGAGGAAAATTTTTGTTTGAAACTGTCCTTTATCGCAAAGAGCATCTGAAGCCTTTTGCAGGCCATGGTGTTTATAGAAGTTCCTTTACCAATAACTAATATCCTTGATTCCGCTAGGTTCTAATTCATTCTATTGTACATCTCTCATATCATCAAAGGTGACTTGAATTCATTAATCCTATATATGTTTTTAGCTTTTAAATATCTTAGAAAACAGGACCCCTAAGAAAATGCATTTTACTTCCATGTACTCCAATCCCTTCATCAAACGACTTTAAGTAGAGGAGCTCGTGAGCCATATCCTGACATACCAGATCCCAAAAATTCTTGATAGGACGCTAGTACAGGTCATGATGGACAAATGCCCATGACCAAGCATAAACAGACCATCCAAGCACTGTGTGTACCACAGGAATCACTATCAAAATGGCTCTATTTGTTTCAGTGGCTGTCAGTGTGCTGCTGATCCAAAACAATACAATCAAGTTCCTGATAGTAGTGATTGTGAAGAAAGCCTAGTGTTAGCAGAAACACTAGAAGATATCGATCCAACATGAGTGCATTTTGCCACTATTTTGTTACATCCCTTTTTCCAATAATATAATGCATATAATGAACCATTGCAACATACATTTAGCACACTCGATGTGATAGTGGTTTTGTATATGGTGTAGGAGCGAGTGGTTTCACTTTAAGTAAATGATCCATTTTTACATGTTTAAACTGAAAAAGCCTAAGATAGAGTTCTTGCACATGTACATGTAGCTGATAAGACTGTATTTTGCCAGTGTACTTCATATTTGATAGTCGTTACTTTATCTTTTTGAAATTAGTAGTCCTGGTTTCAATGAATACATACAGCATAGTACTGCTTAACGCAAAAATTATTCAAAATTATAGGATTAACTCCAATATGAGTAAAGGAAAAAAAAAACCTAGGTTCTAGTCTCAAGACATTTACCTCACTTAAATCCTACAGGTACAGTGGATGCAATTAACAAGAAATAGCTTTGTCATTAATCCCCTACACGTTAAACATGTGACTGGCCCTGGGCTTCGGCACATGAGTCTGAAAAAAGGTCCAGGATATAGTTTTGGCATACACATACAAAATATTTAAAGGATTACACAGTTTTCAAAGAAAAATATCCATGTTACCTACAATTTACAAATAGTAAAATAAGAAAATAATACAAGAAAAGGTACTGAATTTTCACACAATATATATATATATATATATATATATATATATATATATATATATATACATATATATATATATATATATATATATATTATATATATATATATATATATATATATATATATATATATATATATATATATATATATCACAACACCAAAATAGTAAAGACCAAGAAAAGATTAAATACTAATCTTCAACTCAACAACCATCTATGTATGCCTGGGGTCACCTAACCAGTCCCACTACTGGTGTAGCTCCCAGCTCCCTCCCTTAATACTGGGACACGGGATACCTATGGGCTTTCAATTACAAGGACCTCATGTCTTGCAGCCGATGATGATTTACCCAGAGTCAATCCACCTATCTTTTAGGCGACGATGTTCCCTGTCCGCAATGAGTGTGGACTATCCTTTGTAAATGGTCTCCATGATGCCTCTCCAACTTTAACTTTTAATTCAATTACAATAGCAATACCAATGACGCCCAGGTTAATTCTGTACCCTCTAGTCTTTACTGAACGACATCCAAACAAATATAACCAAATCAAGTGAATTAATATTCGTGTGACATTTAAAAGTCAAGGAGTGACCCAAACGTCAAAAATAGAAAATAATCTTTAATATTTCTCTCTCTCTCTCTCTCTCTCTCTCTCTCTCTCTCTCTCTCTCTCTCTCTCTCTCTCTCTCTCTCTCTCTCCAAATATTTCTTACTCTATTGCACAACTACTGCTTTACGTTAAGAAAAAAAAAAATTTTATCTTAATTAATATTCGGCAATCATTGCCCAATAGTTCTTCTATGGTAGTTATTTCTCTCATAATTTGTCCTGAAAAAAAAAACTTAATAATGTTCACTAAGTTGAATTTTCCAAAGCAAATAAACCCCCCCCCCCCCCACCCAAAAAAAAAAAAAAAAAAAAAAAAAAAAAAAAAAAAAAAAAAACCTTCATTTACTGAAAATGAAGCTATCCTTTTTGTCACCCTATAATTCCATTAGGGCAAGGACATCAATAACAACTAATGTTGTTGTTAGCAATTTAAAAGTGACAGAGTACGACACATGTCACGACCTTTTCACCTTTACTCTGAGTCTAAAACCACTTTACGTTATAGTGTTGGAAAACTAAGTCTTCATTATCTACTTTTCTATCTAAACACAATGGTCTCACAACATTTTAACGTATTAAATGTAACCCCCCCCCCTCTCTCTCTCTCTCTCTCTCTCTCTCTCTCTCTCTCTCTCTGTGATTTACTCATTGACCGAAACTCTTCCAAGACCGGTGCTTATGTACGACAAACCAGGTGACAAACCACTGACCAATTCATGAAAATTTCTGAACGAATGACATTCCTTAGACATTCACATACCTGATAACATAGAAATGTCATAAAACTGTTGATTTAGTCGTACTTATTGTGCTCGTTGCCCTTGTCTTTGCTAAATTAGAATACACAATGTAAAGTTTTGCCTCAACTTGTAACGTAACTAAATCAATTCTCCTTCAATATTGATTATTTGGTACTCAAATACATTTCCCACTAGGTTGACTAATTCCAGGATTATGACAATAATACATAGTCTAACATCTTAATATTCACATAATCCTAATCCTACAATTGTAAGGGGAACTCGAACTACATCAGAAGAAACTCAACATAAGAAAATCAACAATGCAATCATCGTAAAATATCCACATTATATAAATATGAATACTCAAAATACTAATGTCATACTACATACATATGCAAATGTGTAGCCTCATAGAAAAGCAATAATCTTTGAACATAAAAAAAAAAAAAAAAAAAAAAAAAAAAAAAAAAAAAAAACCATGCTCACCGTTCCTTTTTATCAATGTCACCCTCAAGAAACAAATTATTATTTCTATGCCTACTGACGCCCGCCGGATAGCTTACAATTGACCTGAGATCCCCTTACCACGGATGCAGGACACTCACACTATCATTTTGTAGAGCCTAATACCCTTAGAAGTTCATCATTGGAGACGTATTATTGCCAACACTCGGTGCAGATTTCCTCGCCCATTTCTACCTCCTGGTTTATGTGGCACATCGAAGTTTGGTCAGCTCAGACTTATATGCATTTATTACATTTAGTTGTCTCTTACAGAAGATACTAGGCGGTATATACATACTTGATTTCACATGCATATGTATACTTACATGTATGTGATACATTAAGAACAATGACTCAATGTCTGATATTATACACGTATCAATGGTATACGATGAAGGCATAATATGGTATAGAATTATAGGTTACAAGCTGTTATATTTCTATCTTACTAGTATTAACTATACATGCGCTGATACCCCGTAACATGCACACGCACACCCACACAAACACACACCCATATACACACACACACACACACACACATATATATATATATATATATATATATATATATATATATATATGTGTGTGTGTGTGTGTATGTGTGTGTGTATATGTATGTATATATATATATATATATATATATATATATATATATATATATACACACACATATATATATATATATATATATATATATATATATATATATATCTGTGTGTGTGTGTGTATATACGGTATGTGTGTACGTGTGTATGTATTTTCCCTATTAGGATGACATGATCTTGCCCTTCCTTCATCAGTAATTACTAATAGATGTAGTTGTTATACTTAGCCCATACTATACCTCTTTTGGCCACCCCCAGAGTCGAATGACATCCGCAAACATTTTTACCCGATTACGCTACCCCGCACAAAAGTGCAATTTCTTTTTTTATACAATGTTGCAAATAAATGGTCCTACCAAATGAGATAATCATGCTACTCTCGTCATTACTTCTT
>NC_090753.1:17300412-17328214 GCF_036898095.1 Palaemon carinicauda
CATATATGTATATTTATATATATATATATATATATATCTATATCTATACATATATACATATATATATTCATATGTATACACACACATATATATATATATATATATAATGCATATATATATATATATATATATTTGGTCAAGTCTGTTCGTGAGCTTAGCAAGTGCAAAGTTAATGTTAATACAGTCTTATCAAATAAATTACTAATGAACAGCGGAGTACTCCAAGGGAATGTGTTGTCAATTATGTTTTTTATCCTCCTCATGGATTTTATCATACGTTGAACCCTCAAAGATCGTGGAAAAGGTATTGGATTGAATTGGTGATTGGAATTTATCAGACTTATAGCACACAGAGATGATGAGATCGAGTATGCAAGGAAGATGAAATATCAATGGAAGGAGAAAAGATTAATGAGGAGCTACGGTATGCAATACAAGGTCCTTAGAATTAGAATTTCATGAAAGATATAAAATAAAGCTTGAAATTGGATATACAATAAGACTACATCAGTTCAGTGTGATAGGTGTTACTGTAAAGACATGATTCTTGGTATGACGATGAAACAATCTATTAGATTTAGCAGATTTGAGAACAAAGCCCTCAGAAGGATATTGGAAGTTAAATGACAGGACTGGATTATAAATTAAACTATAAGAGAGATTACTCGAATACCATATCTGGATGAGATCATGATGACGGGTAGATGGAGATGGTTTGTGCTTACTCTTCGTGCTCTTCAAGAGAGATTAGTTCATCGAACGTTCATCTGGGTTCCACAAGGCACTAGAAGAGTTGGAAGTCAGAGACCTACATGCTGAGGACCATGAAGCACGAAGTATGAGATGATGAATGGAGAAAAATTTAATTAAAAGCTCAAGATAGAGATGACTGGTGAAATCTAACGAGTCCCTTTGCGTCAATAGGCATAGGTAGAAATGGTGATCCATTTGAACATAATCAGAATAAATACAATAATACTTGTAAGCTTATAGGGACCGAAAGTATGTACTATGTGATCTGTATTTTGATCAATAGGTTATTAACAAAAGAAAAAGAAAAGTTTGATCTGGTGAGCAAATATTAAATCATTAGAAACGTTTGAATTGCTGTATTGATAATTAAGTGATTGAGCCGTTTGAATAAACAGGTTTGTTTGGTTTGGTTTACATTGAATCAAAAGAGAAATATGAATGGCTGTGATAATACTGGAAGCTTTCGAACGTAAATTAATATTCAGTTTTACGTTCGTATTTTCTTTTATTTCTTCCTAATCACTTTCTACTTATTTATCTTCTCTTAAGAATGTAAGATCTAATACAATTTAAAACTTCATGCAAATCGTACTGATAACACTAGGACATTTCCTGTTCCGTTGTACCTAAACGCGTATCATTGACACTAGATAGATAGCAGGTAATACGATCCATTCGGTAAGTAGGCTACCATTGTTTCTATGCGATAAATAATTAAGGCTAGCTTCACACGACCGGTTTGAAACCGTGAGCTTTAGAAATCTATATAGATCAATGAGGCCCTTTGCACGCTGCAGAAAATATCCGCGTGACAGAATATCCGGACGGTAATGATTTGCAAATTGTTTGCTTAAGATGTTAATGGCACTCTTCTGACGAGAGATTTACCCCCGTCTTTTAGTCGTGGTTAGGAAGTTGCCTCCATAAATCCTCTCCAAATTCACATCGATATCGGAGTTAAGAAGAAAAACATGTAGTGGGTTCAGCGAAGAGGTAATGACGAGAGTAGCATGATTATCTCCTTTGGTAGGACCATTTACTTGAAACATTGTTTAAAAAAGAAATTGCACTTTTGCACGGGGTAGCTTAATCGGGTAAAAATGTTTGCAGATGTCACTCGACTGTGGCGATGGCTAAAAGAGGTATATTATGGGCTAAGTATAACAACTACATCTATTAGTAATTACTGATGAAGGAAGGGCAAGATCATGTCTTCCTAATAGGGAAAATACATAGGGTTTATGCACATACACACGTACACACACATACTGTATATATATATATATATATATATATGTGTGTGTGTGTGTGTGTGTGCGTGTGTATATATATATATATATATATGTGTGTGTGTGTGTGTTATATATAATATATATATATATTTATATATGGGTGTGTGTTTGTGTGGGTGTGCGTGTGCATGTTACGGGGTATCAGCGCATGTATACTTAATACTAGTAAGATAGAAATATAACAGCTTGTAACCTATAATTCTATACCATATTATGCCTTCATCGTATACCATTGATACGTGTTTAATATCAGTCATTGAGTCATTGTTCTTAGTGTATCACATACATGGAAGTATACATATGCATGTGAAATCAAGTATGTATATACCGCCTAGTGTCTTCTGTAAGAGATAACTAAATGTAATAAATGCTTATGAATCTGAGTTGACCATACTTCGATGTGCCACATAAACCAGGAGGTAGAAATGGGCGAGGAAATCTGCACCGAGTGTTGGCAATAATACGTCTCCAATGATGAACTTCTAAGGGTATTAGGCTCTCCAAAATGATAGTGTGAATGTCCTGCATCCGTGGTACGGGGATCTCAGGTCAATTGTAAGCTATCCGGCGGGCGTCAGTAGGCATAGAAATAATAATTTGTTTCTTGAGGGTGACATTGATAAAAAGCAACGGTGAGCATGTTTTTTTTTTTTTTTTTTTTTTTTTTTTGTGTGTGTTCAGAGATTATTGCTCTTCTATGAGGCTACACATTTGCATATGTATGCAATATGACATTAGTATTTTGAGTATTCATATTTATATGATGTGGATGTTTTACGATGATTGCATTGCTGATTTTTTATGTTGAGTTACTTCTGATGTAGTTTGAGTTCCCCTTACAATTGAAGGATTAGGATTATATGAATATTAAGATGTTAGACTATGTATTATTTTCATAATCCTGGACTTAGTCAACCTAGTGGGAAATGTATTTTAGTACCAAATAATCAGTATTGAAGGAGAAGTGATTTAGTTACGTTATAAGTTGAGGCAAAACTTTACATTATGTATTCTAATTTAGCAACGACAAGGGCAACGAACACAATAAGTACGACTAAATCAACAGTTCTATGAAATTTCTATGTTATTAGTTATGTGAATGTCTAAGGAATGTCATTCGTTCAGAAATTTTCATGAATTGGTCAGTGGTTTGTCACCTGATTTGTCGTACATAAGCACCGGTCTTGGAAGAGTTTCGGTCAATGAGTAAATCAGAGAGAGAGAGAGAGAGAGAGAGAGAGAGAGAGAGAGGGGTTAATCAGAGAAAGGAATAAAGATAAAGGCCGGTGACTTTAACAACAGAGAGAGAGAGAGAGAGAGAGAGAGAGAGAGAGAGAGAGAGAGAGAGGGGGGGGGGAGGGGTTACATTTAATACGTTAAAATATTGTGAGACCATTGTGTTTAGATAGAAAAGTAGATAATCAAGACTTAGTTCTCCAACAGTATAACATAAAGTGGTTTTAGACTCAGAGTAAAGGTGAAAAGGTCGTGACATGTGTCGTACTCCGTCACTCCTAAATTGCTAACAACAACATTAGTTGTTATTGATGTCTTTGCCCTGATGAAGTTATAGGGTGACAAAAAGGATAGCTTCATTTTCTGTACATGAACCGTTCCTTTTATTTTTTTTGTTTATTTGCTTTGAAAAATTCAACTTTGTGAACATTATTAACTTTGTTTTCAGGACAAATTATGAGAAAAATAACTATCATAGAAGAACTATTGGGCAATGATTGGTGAATATTAATTAAGGTAAAAATATTTTTTTTATCTTCACGTAACACAGTAGTTGTGCAATAGAGTAAAAAAAGATTCGTTTGCTTGGTCAAGGGGAGAGAGAGAGAGAGAGAGAGAGAGAGAGAGAGAGAGAGAGAAATATTAAACATGATTTTCTATTTTTGACGTTTGGGTCACTCCTAGACTTTTAAATGTCACACGAATATTAATTCACTTGATTTGGTTATAATTGTTGGGATGTCGTTCAGTAAAGACTAGAGGGTAGAGAATTAACATAGCCGTCATTGGTATTGCTATTGTAATTAAATTAAAAGTTAAAGTTGGAGAGGCATCATGGAGACTGCCTGTGTAGGCCATTTACAAAGGATAGTCCACACTCATTTCGGACAGGGATCATCGTTGCCTAAGAGATAGGTGGATTGACTCGGGTAGATCATCACCGGCTGCAGGACATGAGGTCCTTGTAATAGAAAGCCCATGGGTACCCCGTGTCCCAGTATTAAGGGAGGGAGCTGTGAGCTACACCAGTAGTGGGACTGGTTAGGGGCCCCCAGGCATACATAGATGGTTGTTGAGTTGAAGATTATTGTTTTTCCTTTTGGTCTTTATTATTTTGGTGTTGTGAAATTTATATATATATATATATATATGTATGTATATATATATATATATATATATATACATACATATATATTGTGTGAAAATTCAGTACCTTTTCTTGTATTATTTTCTTATTTTTTATGTAATTGCAACTTTAAGTAAATTGTAGGTAACATGGATATTTTTCTTTGAAAACTGTGTAATCCTTTAAATATTTTGTATGTGTATGCCAAAACTATATCCTGGACCTTTTTTTCAGACTCAGGTGCCGAAGCCCAGGGCCAGTCACATATTTAACGTGTAGGGGATTAATGACAAAGCTATTTCTCGTTAATTGCATCCACTGTACCTGTAGGATTTAAGTGAAGTAAATATCTTGAGACTAGAACATAGGTTTTTTTTCCTTTACTCATATTGGACTTAATCCTATGATTTTGTTTTTTTTGTGTTAAGCAGTACTATGCTGTATGTATTCATTGAAACCAAGACTACTAATTTCAAAAAGATAAAGTAACGACTATCAAATATGAAGTATACTGGCAAATTAGTCTTATCAGCTACATGTACATGTGCAAGAACTCTATCTTAGGCTCTTTCAGTTTAAACATGTAAAAATGGGTCATTTTCTCAAAGTGCAACCACTCACTACTACACCATATACAAAACCACTATCACGTTGAGTGTGCTAAATGTACTCATGTTGGATCAATATTTTCTAGTCTTTCTGCTAACACTAGGCTTTCTTCACAATCACTACTATCAGGAACTTGATTGTATTGCCTTGGATCAGCAGCACACTGACATCCAATGAAACATATAGAGCCACTTTGATAGTGATTCCTGTGGTACACACAGTACTTGGATGGTTTGTTTATGCTTGGTCATGGGCCATTGTCCATCATGACCTGTACTAGCGTCCTATCAAGAATTTTTGGGATCTGGTATGTCAGGATATGGCTCACGAGCTCCTCTACTTAAAGCCGTTTGATGAAAGGATTGGAGTACATGGAAGTAGAATGCATTTTCTTAGGGGTCCTGTTTTCTAAGATATTTAAAAGCTACAAACATATATGGGAATAATGAATTCAAGTCACCTTTGATGATATGAGAGATGTACAATAGAATGAATTAGAACCTAGCAGAATCAAGGATATTAGAGTTATTGGTAAAGGAACTTCTATAAACACCATGGCCTGCAAAATGCTTCAGCTGCTCTTTGCGATAAAGGACAGTTTCCAAAAAAAAATTTCCTCGCCGATGAAGATAGCTCACCTTGTCTCATCCAGTAAGATTATATATGCTTAGTAAGATTGTGTTGTCAATGATAAATCCCTGTTGATTTTGATAGAAAGGTTTTGTGCTACTTCGTAGAAAAACAGGAATTTTGTTGCTTTCTGAATGCCAAGTTCTTGGGGTTTGACACATTGCGCAGTTTGATAGAGTGTCATGTGTATGATGGCCAAGTCGACTATTTTAGTCACAGCTCTCTAATATAAAAAATTTTGAACGGAATATTGTAGATGACAAGATACCCTTATATCTGCTCCCTCATGGCTTGCGCAAAACAGGTCTGGGATGTAAACAATTGTAGGGGATGAAAATAATATAGACTTTCCAGATTCTTTCAGCATCCCACCCAGTATCAGAATGAATCGTTTAGGGAGTGGGTGAGCATTTTTTTATCTAGGACACTACAATGGAATTCTGAAGGGAGGCCATATTTTTCTAATAATTCACGATAAAAAAATTTCCGTTGTGGAATGGGAAATCTGTTCTGGATGCCCTAAGCTTTTCTTGTATCTGCTGACTTATTTCATTTTGCATGTTCTCCGAGTTTGAATGATTTGGATGGGTTAATGTCATACCATCCACCAGCTGCATTGAAGATGTAATGATTTGTGGGTCCTGTGGAAAGCAGGATTGCAAGATATTTTTCTTGCAATTCTAGGAATGAGGTGCAATAAAGATGATAATGCTGTGTTAGAATGCCATATGTCAATAATGAAGTGTGACTGGGTATCTGAGTAGGGAAACTGATCTGTTTTTATCCGAAACTCCTACAGTTCTTTTTGGAGACCAGTTACAAATAAAAAGTAGCCTCGCGTCCGAAGAGAGAGGAAGGATAAGGAGTTCAATCATGGCTGAAAGTTCTCACTTTCTGGCTATTGTCCACATTTTGAATTTGAGTAGATTTTTGAGAATTTGATGATGCTTTTCACACTTTTTCTCACAAATGTTGTTAGCTTCACAAAACCAACCACATTGCTACTATCTTGTTGTGTGTGTGATATAACTGATACTCCAATCTGTCTGGCATTTGGTTGATCCTTTGGATTTGATTTCTTGCCATTTGTAATGCTAACAGGACTATATTTGTCAGGTTTGAAAGGGTTGCTCTTCTTGGTGTCAGTACCTCTCAGGATTTCATTGATGTTGGTAAATCTTTGGAGTTTGTTTCCTTGTATTTGTTTGTTGTGCGGCATTCACGTGAACTATGATTTTCACCTGCTCAGAAACGGTTGTCATCATTGGAGAATTTTCAGGTACTTGTTGATGGTGCTATGCTTTTTCTTGGCCTAACAATTGTATGCCTGATCCAGAGCCTTATCAGGCTAGAAATCAATAAAGGTTCCATGAGGCAGAAACATAGTGGAATTCCCTGCTTTGAATTCTACGTCATTGTATGAATCAGTTTCCGGAAAGTTTTTCATAGCATCCACGTAAATTAGCAAACAAAATATATACCTGTAGTGTCTTGCAGAAACTAGACAATGAAGCATATTTTTTTTCAGTCTTATGTGCTTCCCATATTCCTGCAGTCTTGGCATGTGATTTGGTGAGCATAATGTTAACTTGGTTTTCAAATATAAAAATTTCTGATCTTTGTGCTTTAGTTGGTTTCAAATCAGATATTATAATGACCTTAACTAAACCAGCACAACACTTACTGATAAGGGTAATAAATTCCAGATCACCTTTGATTCGGTCATTTTCATGAATCAGCCATTGTTCAAGCACAGACAGGTGTAACTAAAACATGGGTAGTCCTTTTCTGCCAGACTCGCATATGACATTTCATGAAGTGACCAATTGCATCCTTGAAATTGGTGACAATATAGAGTTCTCCCATACGTAGCACAAGAGTTCTCGTAAATTGCTCAATCACGTAATATAACTATGCTGTTCTCCTACTTTTGACATATGCATGCAGTAACCAATTGATGACTGAGCTTCGTCTGGGTTTTTCGGTGATTTGGGAGAAAATTGTCCCTACACGATTACTGTTGGATGATTTTTTTTAGGGTCGTCCACATTCACAAATTGGTAAAAAAGAATTCCACGCCAAAGTTTTCCTTACATCTTGCTAGATTTCATCATCAGTTGATTCCATGTCTATCAAATGTTAATTTGTACTGAATTGGAAGTCCACTGGCCACGTCTATTTGCTTATGTACTGAGGGGTCAAATAAAGTGATGTAATCTGCACAATAAAATGCACTTAAAATTTTGCATCGTTATTGAACTTATGTCATTTGGGTTAATATATATATATATATATATATATATGTATATATATATATATATATATATACACATATATATATATATATATATATATTTAAGTTGAACTGTACTACGTAGTATTAAGAAAGTACTTACTTTAATATTAAAAAAAAAAAATCCCCCACCTATTGCCTTATCCAGTAAAAATATTAGGCAAATTGTTGGTATTATCATTAGAACATAAGTAATAACATGAAGAAGAAAAAGAGGTATATATGTTAAAAGGTATTATGGGAATATGTGGTTATGTTTAGGTAAGAATTATTTTCAATCAGTTACAACGCTCTTCTTTAACCTAGGGACAGTACTGTGCATAGTATTGCAATATTCTTGGATATCAACTATTTATTTGTAATATTATTATTTCACAGAGGTTCTGTTCCTATATATTTTTTTCATGCGTTAAACAATGGAAAAGAATAATATATACTTCCACAGTTTTCATCAATGAATACAATCGCTGATTTTTTTTTTCTTCTTTTTTTAATATTTACTAAAATTTGCAGCTCATTCTACTTTGTGGGTGATGAAAATGTATTTTAGGTAATCTTCATCATTCTTTTTTTTTTTTTTTAAACACAATAATATGCAACCTTTGTTCTCAAAAAAAAATTAACAATACCTATTGGCATTTAAAAATGTTCACTGTTATCTCATTTATCCAATTTATTGAATAGGTTATAAAAAATCGACCAAAAATCTTATTTCCCAATTCGGACGGCTGAACTCTTGCCAAAAAATAAGGTCTGCAAATTACAGGAGATGATGTCAGTTCCATCAAAAATAAATTTTCTTTGAAAACTCGTGGATTTTCGTTCATCTTGGAGATTTAAGGCATCAGCAAAGATGACTCACTCCAGTTAATCTGCTGCCCTAAATCACTAATATGAACGAAAATTCCCAAGTTTTCAAAGCCATACCTAACAGATCTTATATGTTTTGATAATTTTTGAGATAGAGAACAGCCTGTTTGTCCCACATAGACTTTTTCATAATCTCCACAACAGATTCTATATCTGTTTTATTTCAATAAACACCAACAAACACATAAACACAAATATACCATAAGTACCAGTTAATTTTTATTTGAAAAACTATTATGAATGAGGTGATTGACTTTTCCTTTTGCTTCATCATTACAATTCAATTGTAAATAACATTGAAATCCTTTGTATTTTACATCTCAGACCATGCATAACCAAAAACTATTCACGAGAAGTTAGATGTCTTGTCAAAGCCTTCCTCCTTGCTGTTGTTGTTCTTGTTAGCTAAGCTAAAATCCTAGTTGGAGAAGCATGGTGCTATAAACCCAAGGCTTTCAAGGGGAATAACTAGCTCAGTGAAAAAATTAAGTACATGAAACAATAAACTATAAGAGAAGTAATGAATAATAAATATAATATATCCTAAGATTAGTGACAATGCTAAAATAAATCTATCATATATAAACTATGAAGAGAATTATTTCAGCCTGTTCAACATAAAAACCTTTGCAACGAGTCTTACATTCTGAGGTTCCACCGATTCAACTGCCTAATTGGGAAGATGAACAATCTGGTCAAATTTAGAAAACAGTTTCCAGATTACTATTGTATTAAGCCTCCTGGCGAGGGTGACAAAACTGTTAAAATATTCGTTGCAATTTTGAACTTTTGAAGGTCCATCGTTTAGAAACATAATTCTACTGCTTAGTCAGAGTTGGAATAAAATTTGTTATTGTTGTTGTAGAATGCGTGGCCCTTCTGCAGCCCGAAATTCCAATTTCCCTACTAAATCGTTTCTCACATTTTTATAACAGGATGAATTCCATTGCATTAGCATAATAAAAATACCCATGTGCTCCGTAAAATTCTGTAAATTTGTCCCTTTGTTGAGTGAAATTGTCAAGATTGTTGAACAAGATTGACAACGAGGAATGTCAGGGTAGATTTCGAAATCTCCAAATAGAATGCCTTTGTCGTAAGGAAAGAAGAAAAAAGGGAAAAGTTTTATAGAAGGTTTTAGCATGTAGAGAAAAGAAGATTGACTAGTTTTTAGCTTTTACTTGTGCTGAAGTAATTTGAAATTTCAAATATTTATTTACGATTCTTAAATATTGAATATCATCGCTTCAGAGAGAGAGAGAGAGAGAGAGAGAGAGAGAGAGAGAGAGCAACACAAAATAAAATCGTCATGTGTAAAAACTCTAAATATCATTACAAATATAACTACTCCTATAGACTAATATTCCGCAAAATAGTGATATTTGTTAATATCATCCACTTAAAATATCGGTGAAATCTTATTTCCAAAATAGATTCATAGACAAGAATCTAAATAACATTTTCAATGTTAGTGTGGGCTCCAATGTCATCCTGAGGAACAAAGATTAACCTCTTGATGTTCTCGTATGTCATGTGTAAAGAAGCACCACCATTATACTCAAAACTCTGAGACATTTTCATATATATACTATATATATATATATGTATATATATATATATATATATATATATACATATATACATATATATATATGTGTTTATATATATATATGTATATATATATATATATATATACATATATATATATGTATGCATACATATATATATTATATAATATATATGTATATATATATATATATATATATACATATATATATATGTATATATACATACATACATATATATATATATATATAACTGTATATATACACACACACACACACACACATATATATATATATATATATATTTATATATAAATATATATATATATATATATTATATATTTGGTAGGGAATGTTGGGATTTTGTCAGCAGGTATGGGCCAGGTTGTGAGAAAAGTGATTAAGAGTGAGATTACTCAATTTTACAACCTTTACCTCCTCGAGATGAACTCTTAATTCCTTGCTACACACTTTCTTGCATTCTTCAAGGAGCACCAATTCTCTCATCGCAGCAAAAAACACTACCACACGACTCTTTAGCCAGTCGTCGAATTGTTCCTTCTTGATCCTGGCAAATTCCACAAAGGACTGAAAAGGGTGTTTGTTATAATTTTTAAATTTTAAACGATAAGCCTCGGGTACCAAATCATAGGCTTTAAGGACCAGTGCTTTGACCTTCTGATAGTCCAAAGCAATTCCTTCGTCTAAGGCATTTTACACAAGGATTGCCTTGCCCACCATCCTGCATTGTATCAATACAGTCCGTATTTCCGAGGGCTAAGACAATCGAGTGACAACTCGTTCAAATTCCTTGAAGAATTCAGGGACGTTCCTCTCGTCAAACACCAGCACCAACTTCAGTGCTGTACCGAAATTAGATTTGTCATTATAATTATTCTTGGGGGAACTGATCCTGTTGGTCCCCTGCAACCTAGCCATCTGTAAATTTAAATTTGCTACCTCCAACTCGTGACACCTTGCCCTCTCGTTTTCCTCAAACTCCAATTTCTTTAATTCCATTCTTTTACAAATTAATTTATATTCCATTTCCTCCTTGACTCTCCAAAAGCATAAATAGGAACCAGGGGTTCCTCTGGGCTAGGATTTGATGAAGGTAAAAATGGGTTTCTTGACACATTAGCTTTGGGTAAATTGGAGGGACCTTCAAAAATAATACTTGTGCGGGGAAAATGATCAAATAAAGTTAAACCCGCTCTCATACTCACTATTTAATCCTCTGAATCTGCCTCAAATATACTACCTTCCACCCAACTGCCCTCTCTACTTTCGACAACCAAATTTTCGGCCTCGGCTAAATCATGTGAAATCCTACCACTAACCGCAATTAACAATTCTCTCTTAGTGCCCGCAGGCTTCAGCGGAACACCTAACCATTGAGCACAAGAAACTAAATGTTTTTTACTCAACACGGGCAAATGCTTGATACAGTCAACTGAACCCAAAAATTCGGCCAGATCAAAAACAAACTCCCCCAATTATAGCAAAACTTAATGTACAGGGAGAAAGGCATAACTACAAAGTAAATATTGATGAGTCCACCCAAGAGTCGCTCCATATATCAAAACGCTGAGTATCCCTTGTGAAGATCCTGTCACGGTCACCAATTTGTTACAAACTCCAGATTTTATAGGTTCGTTTTATGGTTCTTTTATTAATTAGAGTGATCTCCACAGTAAATAAAAATACTCAGGCGAATTGGTCAGCGGAAACGAAAACAAAAGGGAAATCTCAACAATATCTATTGAAAAAGAAAAAAAAAAAACAAATTAAGTCAACCTTGAAAAAAAAAAGGAGGATGAAAACTAATCCGCAAACTAATCCCGTAAGATTTCTACAAGCTAAGAAAGCTAAACCCTAAACAGAAATAAGAAAAAAGAGCGAACGCAGTAATAACACTCATCTTAAACTACATATAATAACTAACTGTCCAGATCAACAACAAAACACATCTACCTATTACTATAACAAAAGGAAGGAAGGTGGCGAAAAAAATGAGAAAACACTTAAAATCCTACTAAGAAACACAGACTAAACTCCACAAGGTAACCAATATATATATAAATATATATATATATATATATATATACATAAATTATATATATATTATATATATATATATATAAATTATATATATATATATATATATATAAAGGAATGAATAAATACACACATACATATACACAAAAGAAAAAGAAATAAAGAGTTCCTCACACTAGTCAGGTGACAATATTAAAAAAAAAAAAAAAAAAAAAATTCCAAATCACATCTCTCATAGGAAGGCCATAGTCAAACATATCACTATTAAGACAACCAGTAGGGTAGGAAACCTCCACAGCTACCGGGAGTCCGAAAGTGGTCTTGCTCGACAAGAAAACCAAAGTTATTCTCCTACCTGGAGTATGACTCCCTACGAGCCTCCTCGCGAGCCAAATTACTCAGTATGCAGCTGGAAAAAATATGTCCAGCAAGACGTTCAGAACACGTACAAATCTTCCTTGAAGCATTAAGAAGGAAGAGACGCTCCACACCTCAGGGGAATGGTTCCTACTAAGGTGGCCAAAAGTGACAGAGTCGCAGGTGACAAGGTCACCAGCAGAGACGACGTGGTCACACAAAGTGGCAGATGACTAAGGTCCACCTACGAAGAACAGCTTCACAAACAAAAATATAGCCAGCTGCTGAAGTGACCAAAAGCAGTGTCAGGCCCGATCTCCGTGAGACCGATCATCGTCCTCCAAACGTTACTTCATAGGCGTCATGCTGCACTCCAAAAAAAAAAATTACACGATCGTTTACAAGATAGTTCAAACAATTTAATTGAGCGGGAGGAGGCGAGAAACAACAACAAAACAAAATTACACAACTTTAAACTATTTTAAGAAATAATAGAAACCACTTGAATGTAGAACAATGTTGACTTAAATAAATCAGAAAACTACGCTACTTTAATACCAACATTTGCTGCAACAATAAACCCAAGTACTTAAACTGATCCACCTCTTCAAGTAACTCTCCATTCAATATGACATTCAAACTTGCACCACCTTCCCTTCTTGTACATCTTATAACCTCACTCTTACCCATATTAACTCTCAACTTCCTTCTCTCACACACCCCTTCCGAATTCTGTTACTAATCAGCAAGCTTCTCTTCCGCGTCTGCAACCAGTACTGTATCATCCCAAAACAACAACTGATTTACCTCCCATTAATGGTCATTCTCGTCTAACAGTTTCAATCCTTGATCAAGCACTGGAGCATTCACCTCTCTCACCACTCCATCAACATACAAGTTAAACAACCACGGCGACATCACTAATCCCTGTCTCAGCCCCACTCTCACCGGAAAACCAATTTCTAACTTCATTTCCCATCCCTAACACATGCTTTACTACCTTTGTAGAAACTTTCACTGCTTGCAACACCTTCCAATAACTCCCTATAACCTCATCACATTTTACATTGCTTCCCTATCAACTCTATCATATGCTTTCTCCAGATCATAAACGCAACTTACAACCTCCTTACCTTTTGCTAAATATTTCTCGCATATCTGCCAAACTGTAAAAATCTGATTCATAAACCCCTACTTATTCTGAAACCACCCTGTACTTCTAAGATTGCATTCTCTGTTTTATCATTAATACTATTAATCAGTACTCTATCATACACTTTTCCAACTACGCTCAACAAACCAATACCCCTTGAATTACAACACTCATGTACATCTCCCTTAACCTTATATAGTGGTACAATACACGCCACAAACCCAATCTACTGGTACCATTGACAACATAAAACACATAGTAAATAATCTCACCAACCATTCATGTACAGTCACACCCCCTTCCTTCAACATCTCAGCTCTCACACCATCCATATCAGAAGCTTTTCCTACTCTCGTTTCATCTGGTGTTCTTTTCACTTCCTCTCTTGTAATCTCTCATTGTCATCTCCCATCACCAGCACCTCAACACTGGAAAAAAGCATTAATATCTCCCTCCCTTTTATCATCAGCATTCAGTAAACTTTCAAAATATTCCGGCCACTTTTTCCTTGCTCCTCTCCTTTTAACAACCTTCCAATTACATCTTTCACTCTCTCTTCAATTACTGAACCAACCTTCCTTACTCTCTTCACTTCTTTTCAAAACTTCTTATTCTCTTCATATGAATGACCCAATCCCTGACCCCACCTCAAGTCAGCTGCCCTCTTTGCCTCACTTACCTTGCGCTTTACTTATAAATTTTTCTCTCTATATTTTTCATACTTCCCTACACTATTACTCTGCAGCCATTCTTCAAAAGCCCCCTTTTTCTCTTTCACTCTTACCTTCACTCCTTCATTCCACCATCCATTGCCCTTCCTCATTCTGACTCCAATAAACTTCTTTCCACACACATCCCTTGCCATCACAACAAAAGTTTCTATTACTTACTTCCACTCCTCCAGTTTCTCTTACTTTCACTTTGTCATATGCCATTTTCAACCTTTCTTGATATTTACTTTTTATCCCCGGTTTTATTATCTCTTCAACCCTCACTAGCTCCCATTTACATCTACCTACTCTATTCCCCCACTCTTTTGCTACAACTAATTTTCCCTCCACCAAAAAATGATCAGACATACCGTTAGCCATAACCTTAAACACGTGCACGATTTTCAATCTTCAAAACATTCTTTTAGTTATCAACACATAATCCATTAATGCCCTTTCTACCACTCTTCCATTTATCACTCTTACCCATGTATAGTTATTTTTCTTTTTCTTTTTGAAAAAGCTAGAACTTATTACCATCTCTTGCTCAACAAACATATCTACCTGTCTCTCACCACTCTCATTTTCACCTGGTACGCCGTACTTCCCAATGACACCTACCTCTCCAGCTCCCTCTCCAGCATTTAAGTCGCCCATGACAACTACATAATTCCTTCTACCCAGTCTTTCTACACACCTAGTTGATTCATTCCAGAACTCATTTCACTCTTCATCACTTTTCTCACAACCTGGCCCATACATGCTGACAAAATCCCAACATTCCCTACCAAAACCTAACCTTTACCCACATTAACCTAGATGATATCTTCTTCCATTCCACTACTTTACCTGTCATCCATTCACTTGGCAATAAAGCCACACCTTCTCTTCCTCTTCCCCTTTCAATCCCAGACACTCTACCAGACATTTCACCAAACATCACATCACCTTTCCCTTTTATCTTTGTCTCACACAAAGCCAATATATCCATCCTTTTATTCATAAACATACTTCCAATATCACATCTTGCACTCCCTATCGTACTACATCAACCCACATTCAAACACCCCAAAACTAGAATGTGGGGAACAGTCACTCTCCCCCCCAGCTCTACCTCTTTGATGTCTCACATGATTAAAGTACAGGAGAGAGGGTTCACAGCCACCTCGCCCCGTCCCTTTTAGTCGCCTCTTATGACATACCAGGATACGTTGGTACTATTCTAATTGGTTCTATTTCCCTGTGGACACAAGGCGCATAATATATATATACATATATATATATATATATACATATATATATATATATATATACACACACATATATATATATATATATATACACACACACACATATATATATATATATATATATATCCTAATTCAAGTATATAAGCGTGTGTTATCTGTCAAGATAAATGAACTCAATATTCATGAGTATTGCACAAAAACCTATGACTCAGCATGTTTTTGCAATGGTTGCATTTTGGTAGAAAAGGGAGTAATTAGTTGCCAGTGGGCGCTCGAGTTGACAAGTCCCTCACCTAAGAGGGTAGTTGTGTATAGTGCACCTACGAACGAACCTTTTGTAATAAATGAAGAAAACTCATATTCCGACGTCTCATTATGCGTCTACACGGGTCATATTGGTGTCAGGTGTAAAAAAATATGTCTTTTGTGTATGCTGTGGGTGAAGTTGTTGTTTGAGCCGGTGAAATAAAAGTTCAGGATGCCTAGATACACAAAGACTAACATAGCAGACGCTTCTGCTGTAGGTGATCAGAACGAAGGAGCAGTGGGATATAGCGTTGCCAATGAAGAATATAGACAGGAAATTAGAATGCAAGAATTGGAAGTAAGTTAGATAACTTGCAAAAGTTAATGAACAGACTGTTGGTGGTACGAGAACACGAGCGGCACGCAACCACAGCATATCCTACGTGCATGGACGAAGCTCAAACGTACACAATTGAGAGTACACATGCATAGCCGAGTGAAGATACACAAATCGTAGTTCGGAAGTAGCCAGAACTCCAGGTAAGTGTTAGGCCTTTTGATGAGCAACGACCTAACGAAGGGTTTGAATCGATTGAAGTGTTTTGAGAGACTTTGAAGCAGCCACATAAGGGTGGTCGTTAAGAGAAAAAGCTATTCAAGTAATTAGGTTGCTGAAAGATGTTCCGGCACTGGAGGTAATGGGTTGGCCACAAGACAGTTTAAGAAGTTATACTGAAATAGAACGACGTTTAATTGAGAGGTATGCCTTGCGTGTTGCGAGAAAGGGAGATCTAAAAGAAAATTACAAACCCAAAATACGGGAAGGTGAATCCGTTCTTAGTTTTGTAACTCGCATTTTTCGGGATTGCGATTCGTTTGCCAATCTCCCAGAATGTGATAAAAAGGCAATTGTCCGTAAACATATTCACAAATTAGTAAACCCGTATTTATGTTGTTATTTGTTCAATGACAATCGCTCTTCAGCAGACCTACTGAGTGCGATACAAAATATTTTTGAGAGTTTTCAAGAAAAAAAGGACTTGGAATAACGGGGCCGATTACGAGAAGTTGACAGCCATGAGAGGCAGCTGACCCCGAAGAGAGGTAAGGGGGAATGCAGTCAGCAGATTAGCAGATTCTTCAAATGTTGGCACTGTGGGGGAGAGGGGCACCGACGAGTGGAGTGCCCCACCCAAGGGCAGGCTGGCTGTGGCATATGCACACCTCCCCCGGCCCAACATCCGAGAAAAAGGAATCAGATGAAGGGATAGACTAGTGAGTTCAATGCCCCCCCCCCCCACATTATCTCACAAGCAGTAGCCGGGAAGCAGTGACGACACACGTGACAGAACAGGCACTGGGACATCTTTCAGTACCCCCTATATCAACCCTGCAGTACTAAGAGGCAGCAGCATTGCAGCTGAGGTCATTGACCCGTGCCCCATATCTGATTGACACAGGAGCCAGTGTTTCATTGATTGAAAAAAGATTCTCATCAAATCCACTACAGCCAGTGGCATCCATTGTTCTTGGCATTCCAAGAGGAAATAAACTACACATAAATCATACAACAATAATCCAATTTGAGGTGGGGATCTGTGAAGTTTTCACATGATTTTTTTTTGTCTTGCCCACCTTGGGTATTCCGGGAATCAAAGCCATTTTAGGAATCAATTTTATCTCTAATAATAAAATTTCCTTTTTTTGGGGGGGAAGATACAATAACAGTAAAATCAGGAGGGTACATTTTGCCGATAGAGAGTCATGAATGAAAAAGTGTGTGTGATAACTCGGAGAGACATTTAAGTAGGGTAACAGCTTTTTCTGAGAGAGGAGAAGTGTTGTCTCCCCATACCCTTACGAGCATATCTGTGACCCGTGTCACCCTCTTGCGGAAGTAACCAAGATCGTTGTTAAAACCCATGACAATTAGGTCCATATGGTTTTAGAGGGCTTGACAGAAATAAAAGACAACATAACTGATATGACGATAGTTAATTTGTCAAATAAAAGAGTTGTTCTAGGAAGTGATTCTGTGTGTGAATTAGAGTTATGTGAAATTGCTTATAATGGGAAGTTGGGAGCCACAACTCCAGCCCTCACAGACGAAAGCACTCAGTATTTGGTTATTCAAGCGCAAAATTATGTCCATCAGAATATCTGCCTGTAGTTAGTGCTATTGTCAATAATTATTACCATGTGATTGCAATCGGAGATGAGCCACCCGAGAGGATTGATCGATATCGCTTTTACATTGAAAAGGCTCAGGCTCAGCCGATCAGGTCAAGGCCTTATAAGGTAACCATTCATTTCCAGGGAGAGATAAAAAGGGAAATTAGTAAATTAAGGGAAAAAGTGATAATCGAGGAGAGCGAATCCCCCTGGGCTTCTCCAATTGTAGCTGTTGGGAAAAAGGATGGCTCGGTAAGATTGTGTGTTGATTATAGGAAATTGAATGCAGTCACTAAGGATAATGCATTTCCATTGCCCTCAATCGAAGAATTACTTGTGAAAGTACGTGATAGCAAATATTTTACAACTGTTGATTTAAAATCTGGAAATACAATCAAATACCCATTCAGGAAGACAGAAAATGTAAAAAAGCATTTATAGCTAATGATCAATTATTTCAGTATAATTTTCTTCCTTTCGGTGTTAAAAATGTTCCAAGTAATTTCTCTAGAGTAATCATGGCGGTTTTGTCGCCCTTAATTGGCCATAATGTTCTTGTTCATTTAGATGATATCATAATGACAGTGAAAACGGCCGAAGAACATAATAATAATATTCGTAAAGTATTAGAAGCATTGCGACATAATGGTATGAAAATAAATTTGTCAAAGTGCAAATTTTTCTGTAAACAGGTCGAAATTTTATGTCACATAATAACCACAGAAGGTATCCAACCGTTCCCCAGTAAAGAAGCGGCTATTAGAAATTTCGCCAGTACATGTAACTCTAAGAAAGTAGCTAGATTCCTAGGAATTGCTGGGTATTACCGTTAATTCATAAGAGGTTTTGGAGAGATAGCGAGACCCTCAGATGCACTAAATCAAAGAAACAAAATGTAATAAATTCGGGAGGGGAAGAAGAAAGGGCCTTTAACCATTTGAAAGCTGCCTTAACTAACAATGAATTATTCACATATCCTAGATTTGATCGCCCGTTTTTAGTGACAACAGATGCGAATAGCGTAGCTATTGGTGGCATAGTTTCTCAACGAGATGATAAAGGCAGAGAGTGACCCATTTGTTTTGCTTCCCGGGAGTTAAAAGGGGAAGAAAGGAATTATAGTACATTCGATCGAGAGGCTTTGGCTATCTCTTGGGTTCTAGAAAAGCATCGGGTCTTTTTCATTAGGTCAGTCGATTGAGTTGCAAAGGGATCATTGCCCCGTACTTGATTTGTATTACAAAAATTATTTGACCTCTCGAAAAGCGAGATGGATTGAGAGATTTTTAGAGTTTAATATGAAGCGTTTCCACCAAATAGAAGGTAAACCTAACAAGGTAGCTGATGCTCTCTCTAAAGGTGCAGAAATAGGAGTAAAAACTAGAGCACAATAGAGGAACGAAGAATGTAACCAAAATATTGAAGACCCCATCATAATAGAGAAAATAGAGAACGGGATAAGGGGTCTCCCGATGCGCATGCAGAAGACGGAGAGAGAGAGAGAGAGAGAGAGAGAGAGAGAGAGACAGAGAGAGAGAGAGATATGAGTGGCGAAAATAAATATATGTGGGTGACTGAGGACATGGCCAGGGGTGTCTAGAATGAATGCCGTGATGGTGCATGTTTCATTAACTTGGGAGGTTGGGACAGAAAAAAGAGGATTGGATGGAAAGAGAGCGAGCAGTGATTAAAGGGGAAGCGGAGAGTTATCCGTCATTTCTGAATGTGCCTCATGAGAAATTTTTTTTTGAAAATGATATCTTATATTGTGCTTACGAGAAGAGAGGAGGGGAGTTTTGTGCACGGGTAGTTCTTCCTCCATCTTTAATTAAACGAGCTATCCACATTATACTTGCAAGTTTGTATGCAGGGATTTAGGGATTGATAGAACGTTAAGGAGACCAAGTGAATCCTTCTTTTGGTTAGGAATGAAAATATCTATAGAGAATTATGTAAAATGTTGTCATGCTTATAACTGTTTCAAAGAACATAAAAACACTGTACCGGAAGCCAGAAAGTGGCCTGTGGTTCCTATTAATTTTTATAGAGTGCATATGGATATAGTAGGACCATTTCCTACGTGGTTAACACAACATAAGTATATATGTGTATTTGTGGATGCATTTACTCGGTACACTCATACTTACGCAATGTTGGATAAATCTGCAAATTCATTAGCCCAGGCGCTGTGCTCTTTCATTACTAGGTTTGGTTGCCTGAAAATTTGATAAGTGATAATGGTCATGAGTTTATAAATAAGATGATGAAAAAGGTCACGGACTTCATGAAAATTTAACACTTTTATGTGACTGCATATAGGCCTTCAGCAAATGGATTAGTGGAATTGCATAATAAGTAAGAAGTGTGAATTTTACGTTACTTAGCAGCTGATTACCCCTTCATTGGCACACCATGCTTCCTACAGCTATGCTAACTATGAACATTACAGATAAAGCTTCGTTTAGGGACACACCTTTCTTTTTAGTGTATGGACAGGATTCTGTGTTACTATATACGATATTCATTAATTCGCAACAATTGCCAGATTATTCAACTGAGCAATACCGTGTATATTTATTAAATCTATTGAGGAGAGTAATTAACACCACTGAAAGGTTTTGAAAAGAGCTAATGAAATCACAGCTCAAAGTATGATGGTCGATTCAAAACCGCAACGGTAAATGTATTCATTGGCGATCGTGTGTATTTGAAACGATTACAACCTAGGAAACACAAACTAGAGCCAGTGTATTTCGGTCCGTACCGAGTAAAGATGGTTAAATCAAACACAATTGTGATACAAAGCATTATTAATGGTGCAGTGAATAAACATCATCAGGCACAAATACATGTGACGGCTGAAGAGGTAGTTTTAATAAGTGTTCCTCCTTACCCTTGCATACATGACATCCCTCGAGTTGAGTATATTTTTTTTCCATTGCTGTTGTTTTTATTTCTTCTTTTGACACGTTTTTAGATAAAATTGAGGATAACGATGTGTTCTTATGTTGATACTAAATGTATACGTAAAATTTTGTGGTAATTTTGCTGAGTTTGGAAATACGTATAACTTTGCTGAGTCAACCTAAAAACAATCAGAGGTTAAATAGGTCAAGTAAGATACGTCAGGCGGATGCTGTATTATTCATGTATTTATATAAATCCTGGTTGCTGGGCCTAGGGAGGTTCCCGAATGACAAGTGGCTGCGGGCTTAAAGTTCAACTTTGAGGGTAGGCAGTGTTAGAGAATGTGTAGATGTGAATACCTTATACCTAAAGTTATAGGGTATAAGCTATAAGATATGAATGATTTTCTCGGGAAAATGGCTAGTGGCCACCAATTGAAAGTTGCAAGTGCAAGTGTTGTAGTGATTTAAATAAAGGGTGAACCGGTTGTGGTGAGTTGTGTTGCGAAATTGTGCCATAAATCGGGACAAGTAAAATCGAGGGATGAAGGAATATCTATTCTTACCCCTGTCCCGCCCAAGAAGCCTGTATTGACCTCAACCAGAGGGAAGTTATTGATGAGGTTATGTAAAACTAATGTTATGATTTTTTTTTCACTGTGGGTATTCAGTGTTTTGGTTGCAGAGGTCTTAAGAAAAAATGAGTGGAATTGTTTATATTGTGTTGTGTAAATTTTTTTATACTATATTCCATTTTTTATTTCATTGTGGAAGATGTGTTATTTTTGTGGGTGACTTTTATATATATATATATATATATATACATATATATATATATATATATATATATATTATGTTGCATTTCTGTTTAGTACATGCCATGCCTATTCCGGGTCGGAGTGTCCTCCATATATCATACGCTAGTGAGGGCAAGTGGGCCCTTCCTCCCGGAGTGAGGAGCTTGGGGGGTGGGGGGGGGAAGAATGTCTTAATTCATGTATATATGTGTGTGTTATACGTCAAGGTAAATGAACTCCATATTCATGGGTATTCCACAAAAACCTATGTCTCAGCATGTTTTGCAATGGTTGCATTTTGGTAGCGAAGGGAGTAGTTAGTTGCCAGTAGGCACTCGAGTTGACAAGTTCCTCACCTGAGAGGGTAGTTGTGTATAGTGCACCTACGAACGAACCTTTTGTAATAAATGGAGAAAACCCATATTCCAACGTCTCATTATCCGTCTACACGGGTCATATTGGTGTCTGATGTAAAAAAAAAAAAAAAAAAAAAAAAAAAAAAAAAAAAACATCTTTTGTGTATGCGGTGATTGAAGTTGTTCTTTGGGCCTGTGAAATAAAAGTTCTTACTTTGTCTACACAGAAGCTCTGGCTACGAATCAAAGTTGATTTTTTTGGTTTTTGTTCTCTAACCTTCTTTGGATGCTTCTTCTTTTACTATTTGGCTATAGATTACTTTACTTAAATTTTTTTTTAATATATATAAAAGCATGATTTACATGTATGTAAATATTTATACAGAAAAATACACATATATACAGCTGGGTGGAGAGGAAGCTTGGCCGCTGATCATATGCATACAGTATATGGTCAGTCTCTAGGAATCTAGGGCATTACCTACTTAATAGGACAATATCACAGTCCCCTTCCTCTTCCATTCATGAATGGACATTAGACCTTTAAACCTGTAATATTGTTATTTTCAATCAAAAATCCCTTTATATATCAAAATAATGTAATTTTGGATATCGATATCATAGAATATTGTATAACTTGGGTATCCCACTGGTATTTTACTTTTATTCAAAAAAAAGAAAAACACCAAATAAATCGAAATACCAAACCGAAAAGCAGCATGACTGATTGTCATTATGGCATAAAAAGGTCATTTGTCCAGTTACCAACAAGGATATGTGTCTGCTACTATTTCTCTCTCTCTCTCTCTCTCTCTCTCTCTCTCTCTCTCTCTAATTGCGGAAGCACTTCAGTTTTTCTTGAAGATTCGTAATTAAAAGAAAAGTCAAAATATGTGACAAATCTTTAGATACTCTCTCTCTCTCTCTCTCTCTCTCTCTCTCTCTCTCTCTCTCTCTCTGCCATGTTTCTGATGTGTATTTCTCCCAAAATAGTAGTTTGATATAAGAACAGGATAGCTGATACTTTTACAACTCTCTCTGTCTCTCTCTCCATTTGTTTCTCTGTCACATGCATCACGCATATACACATATACACACAAACATACACACACTACTTTGTACTCTAGCCACTATCAAAGAAGTACCCAATTCAATCTATCACTTTAGATCTCTGCTCCAAAAGACACATTTTGTAAAGCTTTACTCGTCTTTGATTCTTATGTTGATTTGCATGCATTCTTATAGTTTTAAAGCGTTTAAAGGTCGATCATGACTGGCAGATCCAAGGGACAGTGACAATGCCATAGAGACTAAGCATATATCCATATGATCACCACCCTAGCCCCATCTCCACCCAAGCTAGGACTAGGAACGGTCAGGTAATAGTTGCTGAGGACTCAGCAGGTAGACATATAGGCTCCCTCAAAACCCCCATCCTTAGCTCACAAGGATGATAAGGTTGCAGACACTACCAGAATATATCGAATTTGATCGGGATTCAATCTCCCATCTAACAAACTGCCAGTCAGTACCTTCTCTTCTCGGGTTATGAAGATTAATTGCTGATCGCAAAAGAAATACTTACCCACGGGGTATTATTTAGTCTTGGTGGAAATGTTACCATTATTTTTATTTATTCCTCTTCCTTCGGCCTTTTGTTAATTTTTTCACTCATATATAAATACCAACAATATAATTTACCAACAGCATAATTTACCTTTTTTTTTTTTCTCGAAAAATCTTTATATTCATTTGTAGCGATGCTGTCTTAATCGCTATATATGATAGATATTTAATTTTGCATATAGTTATATCTGAATGGATCCCAAAATCAAATAAAAAATAGTTTATGAAGTACATATGATAAGAAATCATTGCAAAAGAAACTAGAGGTCACTCAGTAATGAGAAGCCTTCGCCACACCAAGCAGTATTATTTTGCTCTTAACTCCATTGCAAACATGTACTTCAGTTTCAATGTATTCCCTTAAAAACTAACGGGTTTATCCTTGGATCATACTCCACATGCCCACCAAGATTATTGGAAATTGGGTCCATAGTTTTTGAGTAATGTTGTCGACAAACAAGAAATAAACAAACACAATTTTTGCCATTTTCTATATATTGCGCAACTGTGTTCTGCTGTACGATATCAAGAATGTTACAGATTTGTCATTGGGTCATACCTAATAGGGCTATAATTTTTGGTCAGAATTGGTAAAATAGTTTTTGCGTGAAGGACAAACATCAAATAAACAAATAACTAGACTAAAACAGACGACAGAGATGAATACATACCCTTTCGGCGAGGCCAAGTATCGCAAAAGACATTATAATGAGAAAGATATGAACACAGAGGAAAACAGAAAAATATAAACGGGAAAATATTGTCTAAACTGATTATCGTATACAACTTATTCCCATGGATTAGGAATAATGCAGTTACCATCGTAATTAACAATGCAATCCATAGTGAACTATTTCCCATAAACCAATCTAAATATTTTTCCATCCCTCCATTCCAACATATTCACTATTTTCCACATTCTCTCGATATAGGAAATTCATTTTCCTATTCTGAATCCAACACTGTTGTTGTTTTATATCAGCTGGCATCATATCTTACACACTTGCAGCCGATAAGTGTAGGAGTTTTTTTAGGTTTATAAGGTTTACTTTATGGGATAATCTGCAACTTTTGTTTGTAGGTGTTTTGGGATAGGACGTGGGCAAGTATAATCAGCAGCTTGCTTTTCTTATTTAAGAAACACCCAGCTTCTTTTTGGACAATGGAAAGGAAGAATGTGACGGAAGGGATGAGGAATCCTCCCCAAAAGAGCCCACTGGTTTCGGTCGTTTACTTGGAGAGAAAGAGGTACAGCAGTAAGTCCTGATGAGTAGAAGGGCTTGGGAGGAAGTTGGGAAATGTTTTAGTTAGTGATATTGAAATAGGGGAGGTAAAAAAACTTCCTTAGTAGCTTGAGCTTAAGTTTTTAAGATGAGTAATTGTATAAGGTTTCTGCTGAGTAGGAGAGAGCTGAAATTAAAAATTGGTTAGGGGAGCTGAGTGGTAGAGAAAGGGTGGAATTAACATCCTTGAGCCTAAAAATACTAGAAAAAAAAATTACGTGTTTGATTACTTATGGCGATCATTTAGACGTCTACGTGCTTTCAGATTTAGTGTTTAATTGGAAGGAATTCCACGAACTTCAATAAAGAGAGAAGAGAAATTGCAAGTGGAAGAAAAGCTTGAGAGACGTTCAGCATGATTTAAGCAAGGTTACTTACCAATTTTCTCCCATCTAATAAAGGCTACGTTGGTCAAATTGTTTAAAGAATGGGCGGGGGAGGGAAGGAGGTCTTGAAAGTGGTTCCACGTTGGGGAAGCTTAATATGTAAGGGTCATCATAAGCTGTTGCATAGTTCTAGAGGGAGGGTTGTTTATAAGGCAATTACTAAAAAGTAGATATACCCTTTATAGTAGAATAAAGATGTGATTATTTGAATAAAAGAACTAAGGTCAAATACATTTAGGATTAAATCCATCACTTCACACACGTATCTATCTATCTATTTATCTATCTATCCATGTATGTAAGTATGTATGTATGTATGTATCTATCTATATATCTATCTATCTATCTATCTATCTATATATATATATATATATATATGTATGTATATATATATATATATATATATATACATATATATATATATATATATATATAGGAAACTCTACAACACGACAGACAAAAGGATAAATAGGCACTCTTCCCTTTGGCATTCAAAATAAACTAATTATTTCCACAATGGGAGATTTTTATGGCTCATCTTTATTAAATTTAATCCTTCGAGCAAAGACCTTTAATTGAAGCATAATACCACACCCTCCATTTACTCGGTATTAATGTTCAGTTATTAATCCCTCCAATACATCAATCCATAGAATACTGTTTTATTTGAGGATATTTGAATTTTTCATTCCATGTCGGAATTAAAGGATTTCAATGTGTATTTGCAGATAATTTTTCTCTTCAGGCTTTTGAGCAGCTGAACATGTTAAGCTTATAAGTTTCTCTCTCTCTCTCTCTCTCTCTCTCTCTCTCTCTCTTTCTCTCGTAATATACACACACACACACACACACACATATGTGTATATATATATATATATATATATACATATATATATATATATATCAAGCTATTCACCTTATAATTTATATATATATATATATATATATCAAGCTATTCACCTTATATTACCAGAATAATGTCAGTATTTAAAGTGCACAACAATTTAAGTTACCTCTCTTTCTCTCTCTCTCTCTCTCTCTCTCTCTCTCTCTCTGTTTTGTGGATGATGTTGTTTGTTGCTCTTTTTGCAATAATGATAATAATAATAATAATAATAATAATAATAATAATAATAATAATAATAATAATAATAATAATAATAATGAAAATAATAATAATAATAATAGTATTAATAATAATAATAATAATGATAATAATAATAATAATAATAATAATAATAATAATAATAATAATAATAATAATAATAATAATAATAATAATTTTAACAAGAGCAGTCAGAGACTTTTGACCTCTGATAAAGGTTAAAAAAGTCGTCCAAGGCCTAAGATGTATCTCTGGTTGGAGTTTCGACAAAATCAGTCATTATGTTTTGACGTTATCTTGAAAATGGCGAAAAATGCCAATCCTTAACTAGAATCCAAATCAGAATCTCGATCATCACCAGAATATAATGAAAATGTCCATGACCTAAGTTATATATGTGGTGAAATTTTCGTCAAAATCCGCGAAGCCTTTTTAACGTAATCCTGTCCACAAACACACAAAAAAAAAATTGATAACTAAATAAAGTAGAATCCAGAAGCGGATCCTTTCCAAAATTTAATGCGGTCACCTTTAAACCAAGATCTCTCTGTGTGAAAATTTCGTCAAAATATGTCGGGTAGTTTAGACGTTATCTTTGAAAAAGCGAAAAATACATATCCGATGTAGAATCCGGATCCAGTCCGTCTCATTTCCAAATGATATGAAGGCGTTTATAATTCAATCTCTCTCTCTCTCTCTCTCTCTCTCTCTCTCTCTCTCTCTCTCTCTCTCTCTATTATTATTATTATTATTATTATTATTATTATTATTAATATTATCACTAACCAATCTACAACCCTACTTGAAAAAGCAAGATGCCACAAGCCGAAGGGCTCCAACAGGGAAAAACAGCCCAGTGAGGAAAGGAAACAAGGAAATGAATAGATGATGAGAAAAGGTTAACAATAAATCATTCTAAAACAGTAACAATGTCAAAACCGATATGCCCTATATAAACTATTAACAACGTCGAAAACAAATATGTCATATATAAACTATAAAAACTCGTGTTAGCCTGGTTAA
>NC_090753.1:17343714-17363714 GCF_036898095.1 Palaemon carinicauda
CTCTTGTCTCCTTTTGTCCTTTGCTCCACATACCACCCAGCCGAATAATGATCGTATGGCATGGGGTTCATGGAGGCGTGTTGAATTAATAACTTCCTTTGGCTCAAGCAGGTGAGGCACATTGTTCCCAATTAATAAACCTACCTCATCTTCTACCTCTGGGATGTAAATCTCTCGCAAGTGTGGCCATCCTTCCAGATCTCCGGACCTGACCACATCACACTCATCAATTGGTATGCGAGGGGCACTCAACACCGGGGGGAGTGTAATGCTAGTCTTGCCCTCATAGTCCAATACTGACAATCCCGAGACTAGACTGCATGCAACTTCCCCTACTCCGTTGATGGTTTCAACATTCACCTTAACGTCCTGCCTCTCAGTGCTGCCTAGGGTCTGCATTAAAGCTTCCAAGACAAAGCATGTGGAACTCCCATTGTTCAAGAAAGCCTTCTTGAAAACCTCCCTTCCTTCCCTTGACCTAATCCTTATCGGCACAACTGACATCCCTGTACCAATGCTACCTCCTCTAACTGCCCTGAACATAGCAAATTTTTTCATGTGTTCCTTCCTCCTGAGCCACTAAGGCTCTATTTGTGTGCTCAGATCCTATCACTTCTACTTCTTGGACCACTTCTGCTCCTTGGACCACTTCTACTCCTTGGACCACTTCTACTTCCTGGTGTCAATGCAACAGAGTTGGGTGATTCCCCTTGCATATGTTACAACTTTTCCTGTTTCTGCAATACTGAGACCTATGACCACTTCTCAGACAGCCAAAACAGAGCCCCAACTCCCTTATGGCTCCCAGTTTTTCCTCAGGTCCCATTTGAGATATTTGGTGGCATTCATCCACTATATGGGGTCCTGTACAGTACCAACATGAAAGCGAGGCAGTTCTGTTACATGAAACTTTCCTAACCTTAGTTGAACACTCAGCCTTGATTGGTGCTTTTCCTTCTCCTACCCGAGGGGTGTCTTCCCTTTTGCCCCTCTGAAATAGGTTCAAGACCCTGGCCTCTCCTTCAATGAACCTTACCAAATCATCAAACGACACAGTCCTCTTTTTTTTTCATTAATCTTATCAGCAACTCTCCACCATTGAGTCTGCACCCCTAAGGAGAACTTGCTAATGATCACCTCATTGTTTTTGGATTTTGTAATTCGGCAATGCCATGAGGGACGCACGAAATTGCATTCCTGCAAGTTTTGAGTGCCACCGAGTACTCGTCATACTCTTCCGCGTTGTTTTCCCTTATATCTTTCCATTTAATGATCTTTTCCACAAACGCCGTGGCTATCTGTTCTAGGTTTCCATATCGCTCATCCAGCAACTTCCTTGCCTGCTTATAGCCCTCTGAAGCTTCTAAGTGGATGCAAGATGCCACAATATCGTTTGGCATGCCTGTCGTGTATAAATCCAGAAACCACAGCCTTTCCTTATCATTCGTCAACTGGCTACTAAAGACTTCATCAAATGAGCGAATGAACTTAAAATACTTTGTACGATCCCCATCAAACTTAGCTATATCCTGCTTGGGCATCAAGCTTTTAAGGCTGCAAGAGATTAGCGAATGCATGACTTCCTTATTGCTCAAGTCCCTTTGGTCATTCCCGCCCGAGCAACGGCATCCACTTAACCCAATCTCGGGCGCTTCCGTATTCAAATGCATGGGTCTCTCACTCCCGCTTACATCAGTGTTTGTGTGTTCCCTTATCCTAGGGATGTGAGTTATTTCCTTTTCCTTTTCTCTGAGTTCTCTTAAGGCCTTCTCCTCTGCCTCCACTCCAGCTAACTCTGCCTCTAAACCGAGCCTCTCCCTCCTAGATTTTAGCGCTGCTTCCTCTTGCTCTATGGCCTTTATCTCCACCTCCCTCCTAGATTTTAGCGCTGCTTCCTCTCGCTCTATGGCGTCTATCTCCTTCATCGCCCGTAATTGTGCTGCCAACCTGGCTCTAGAAGCAGCTAATAATACATGTCTGCTCCCAGTAGAACTCGCGCGCGACCGCTGAGATCTCCTGGAAGCAACAGATTGCATACCAATGACTGATGCGCTATCCCCCAAATTTAAATGTCCTTCCTCTTCCCTGGGCTCTTCAGTGCACTCGCCTACCTTATGGCCATGATTAACCCCACTCTCCTGCCTAATCTCAAGTCCCTGCAAAAACTCCTGAACCTCTACGCCATCCTTCTCTAGGGCTTCACTTAGACGCTGACACAATTCAAACTTGTTCCCTCCCCTTGGCAGGTCTCTAACTTCCAACTCCTCTCTCAAATGCGCAACCTTTAGGGTCTCCATTTTCCTAGGCCCCGTTCCAGCACTCCCTATGAGCTAACAAAATTCCCTAGTTGAATCGTAGTTGACCTAACCGATGAGCGGCCGAGAACCTGCACCACTCAATGAAGACCACCTACAGTACCTATGTTGCGACTGCCTAAATCCTCTAAGCCTAGAGACTGTCCCGAAATGTATCAATGTCTCGTGGCCCAGCCTCCTACCTGAAAGATCTTCTATTTGACATATCCCAGCCCTTACCTGAAAGAACTCCTACCTGAAATAACTTCTATTTGACATATCCCAGCCTTTACCTGAAATAACTTTTACCTGAAATAGCTTCTATTTGACATATCCCAGCCTTTACCTGAAATAACTTCTATGATATAGCTAAACCCCTCCTTGTTATGCCTAAGTTCTAATACCATGCAGCATGCAGCAAACTAACAGCTGTCAAACTGAGAACTCTAGTGACCATTGGCTTGGGATTACAGCGCCCGTAACCGACGTTGGAAGTGGTTTCTTCATATGGATAATCCTCAAATTGGTAAAGTTAAATTGGGTAACCGTAACGTTACGTGCTAAGTTCTCATTTGAACGGGTTCTAGATTGGACCTTCCAAGAAATATTTTCATGCCACACACAGAATAAACTTATGTATTAAAGCAAACCTGTGATACCATTAACCTAAACCAGTTATGAGGACCTATAGACGATTATACCTAAATCAATACAGAACCAAGGAACCACATTATAAATTCCACAAGGTTTCCCTCGACGATCAGATATTACTAAATCAACTCAAAATACATGAATAATGACCTTAGAACACAACATTCTGACTTTCTTCAAGTCTTAATGCACTACACACATCTGTTCCTGCTCACCTTCGAGATATTTGCCTTACAAATAAACTACTCAAGTTCAAAGGCAAAATTTCCATGCTATTTTTAATTAAACATCAACTCCTCTGTCATAGAAAAAAAATAATTGTCACTCTAAAATATTACACTACAGGACAATTTCCTTGATGAACTTCGTCAATCATCTTAAATATTAATAAGATAATCACGCCTTACAACTTCGGAACATTTAATACCGTCATAAATCTGGGTCCTGTGAATGAAATCTTTCACACGTGTTGACAGCAACACCTTAAACGAAGCAGACAATACCTAATTGCGCCCATTATATAACTTTTTCCTTCCACTTAGCTTGTTGCACGATGTCAGCAGACGACTTGTTATTTTTCTCAGCTTTCCAGAGGGACCACGTGCTCCTTCAGACTTCCACCCACGCTGTACCACAAAAGGGGGGATGAAAATTTGACTGTAGGACGAGGGGTGTCTTTTTTGTGGGTTATTTAGTACTCATCGACATTTTAAGTTTCTTTATTTGTCGAGGTCACTGGAAAAATTACATACAATGAGAAATTCATATGGTGACAATTCTTCAATTAATCAAAAAAAAAAAAAAACATATGTAAAGAAAACCCTATTCTCTACACATTTCAAACAACATTATTGGAAACCTCTATTGCTATAATTTCATTCATTGTGATTCCTTTGTATTCTATTTCTTGCATGTTACACATTTTTATTAATATTTCCAATAAAGACCTCTGGTATAATAACTTGATTACAAAATTCGTAATATTAGGTGGGTGAATCCCTTGGTTGTGCTATATCAACTCTTTAAGAAATAAGCACTAAGCATTAATAGACATCATTAAGTCATGAAAGAATTTCACTAAATAGTTATTCGATGTGTGGTATATTTTATCTAGCTTAATCCCTTACAAACTCTATTTTCCCTCCTTAAATTGTAAAGACCTCTTGATAACATCTCTTACTAACAATTTTGTTTGTGTCCACCGCAAAGACCCACCAGCTCTCTCCCCTAAATGGACCACAGGTATGTCCCTGCCGAGGGTAAGCAACCGTTAGGACAAACCTACCCCTCACTTTATTTCATGTGTCTATATTTCATTATATTAACAACCCTTCTAGCTATTGTTATTTAAACAGCAACCCTGACAACCCTTTTTTTGTCTCTAACTCTCAGAACACCGTGATGCTTACCTTATATTATAATTCCATCTTAAAGTCGTCGATGTTAATTCTCTCAAACACGTCTGCTCTCGATGGTTACACTGTGCGAAAGAACAACCTGTCGCTTTCCCAAGCGCTTGAACTGGGGTATGGCGGGAGATGGACCGATGGTTCTTTTGTTTTCTTTGTTACTAACATATAAAAGGTGTCCCCATAATTATTGTTTCTGATGAAAACTTCCTCATTTAAAATTTCTTATTATTTTTTGACGTGTATGCCTCTATTAGTGACCGAAATTTAATTACAAATTTTGGATTTACCACGAATAGTCATTCAAAGTTGCACAGGGAAAAGAGAAATTTCCCTGAGTGAAATTTCCCTGCATGAGACTTCCCTGCGTATATATATATATATATATATATATATATATATATATATATATATATATATATATATATATATATATATATATATATATATATATATATATATATATATATATATATATATATATATATACATATATATATATATATATATATGATAAATTTTGCACATTTTTACGTGTTTTTCATATTCAAATAAGCCATATATATTTTTGATATATTAATGTCTGGATTCTCTTAACGACCTCGGGATCAGAGCCCCAGGCGAAATCACACTAAGACAAGAGCTTGGCTCCGGCCGGGAATCGAACCCTGGTCGGCAAGCTTATATAGACAGTGACTAACCCACTTGGCCACGTGGGTTAGTCACTGTCTATATAAGCTTGCCGACCAGGGTTCGATTCCCGGCCGGAGCCAAGCTCTTGTCTTTGTGTGATTTCGCCTGGGGCTCTGATCCCGAGGTCGTTAAGAGAATCCAGACATTAATATATCAAAAATATATATGGCTTATTTGAATATATATATATATATATATATATATATATATATATATATATATATATATATATATATATATATATATATATATATACATATATGTTAATATAGATATATATATATATATATATATATATATATATATATATATATATATATATATATATATATATATATATATATATATATATATATATATATATATATATATATATATATATATATATATATATATATATATATATATATATATATATAAATATATATATATAAATATATATATATATATATATATATATATATATATATATATATATATATCTCCATGTATATATATATATATATATATATATATATATATATATATATATATATATATATATATATATATATACGTATATATATATATATACATATATATAGACATAAATATATATATATATAAATATATATATATATATATATATATATATATATATATATATATATATATATATATATATATACATTTTATATATTTATATATATATATAAAATATATATATATATATATATATATATATATATATATATATATATATATATATATATATATATATATATATATATATTTATATATATACGTATATATATACATATATATATAGACATATATATATATAGACATAAATATATATATATATATATATATATATATATATATATATATATATATATGTATGTATATATATACATACATGTGATATATATATATATATATATATATATATATATATATATATATATATATATATATATATATATATATTTTTATATATATACGTTTATATATATACATATATATATAGACATAAATATATGTATATATATATATATATATATATATATATATATATATATATATATACATTTTATATATATATATATATATATATATATATATATATATATATATATATATAAATATATAATTATATATATATATACATATATATATATATATATATATATATATATATATATATATATATATATATATATATATATATATATATAAATATATATATATACATATATACATATATGTAAATATAAATATATATATACAATTGCAACGACAGTCTTTTAATCGTACTTTTTTGTTCACGTTTGCCGTACCCATGCTCCGGTTAGCAACTGTTTTGACTTATAGATAGATACAGCACTAGGTGGTGGAACGTTTGGGGCCATTCCGTCATACACAACAGTTAAATGTACAGTATGTGCTGTTTTTATTAGTCATAGTAGCAGAAAAAAAAAAAATCATTTTTCTTTTAAATAAATATCTGGTCTCAATCCACAAGCTGCAATGATTATTGTAAACCGTTTTGGCTAAATCATTTTCTATTTTACGTTTCTTTATCGTTTGAATGATAATAAAGCCAATTCTTCTAAAACTTCAAGCTAGATGTGGCGAAATTTCACCGGTTTACTAAATTGCCCGATGTACTGGGTGGATCACAAGGCCTTGAAGAGGCTCGCCTCTCAAAACTATTCAGGAAATAAGTAGAATACGGCTATATTTTATCAAATTTATTATAAAAATAATCATCTAATACGAGAGAAATACAAAAAATAAACCTTTACTCGACATGCAAAGAGAAACTTGACTTAATGAATATGTGCGTTACTGAAAAAAACTAAGTCCGCACCGGACTCGAAATTAAGCAAAATTAGTTAAACATTTAGTAAGTTACCTCGATAAACGCCTTACCGAGATCTTTTTACGTATTTTACAAAACAACTCTGATCCCCTGGCACAAGGATCGATGAAATATTTACAGATACAAATTTTACACAACTCTAGCAAAACCTACATGGAAACCGACCTGGGTACACTAGGGGCGGGGGAGAGAGAAAAATTAAGGACTTACTGTGGTTGGGGCCTCTGATCAAAGAGGCAGAGCTGGCCTCTGCAACCCCCGACGTCACCTTTTTTCCCGCATTTTTTCTTGAACCTAAATTTCTGGATTGGATTTTTTTATCATGTTACAATAAAATGACATTATATTTCTTAATCTCAAATTACAAGTGGTCGATTTCTTTAGTCTCAGCGCCTCTCCTACCAGGCGGTTGCTCTTTTGGTTCTAAAACATTCTCGTCTTGAACCACATTCATTCGCCCGCAAGTTCTCTCCTCTCCCTCCAATTTGACGCAACGTAGGTGGAGTCAAATGGCGGAATTTTGATTAATCAGTTCGAAATTCCCGACATCCTCCACGCCCCAAAATAAGGAGCGATGAAACGTCGGTCAATTGGACAAGGCTGGACTCGGGTTGGGGGGAGTGACTTACTCCGAGACTCTGTTAGGCTCGCTGCGTAGCGCTCCGCAACGACTCGAACAGAGTACGCATAATGTACAACACACAGCAAAGTTACCCCGGGGCAATAAACTCTTACAGGTGTACACAAATTAATAATCTACATGCACCCATACAACAGCTCAAATTAGGCAATGGGCCTAGCAATTGAAATGTACTCGTGTATAATACATACAAGGAATCAAACGGAACATCAGAAATCAGCTGGTGCCATATCCTGGTCATCCCCAGACGTCTCCACTATCCCTGGCATTCCTGCTGTCGAACTGTACGCGCCCTCTTCTCCGTCATCGTCGTCGGCTATTTCTAGGGGAACCAGGTGGCTGATAGCTCGCAGCGACTCGACACCCTCGAACAACACTTTGGCCGAACGCACGACTCCATCGTCGTCAGGATACGTCTCCAGGACACGTCCAAGAGGCCATGTAGCTCTTTTCTTATTCTCTTGTTTAACTAGCACGATGTCTCCGGGGTGCAGCTTGGAGGGTTCCCCGGACCGACAGTCGTGCCGGGCTCTCAAGGCACTCAAGTATTCCCTTCTCCATCGTTCTCGGAAGGCCTTCAATGAATCTGTCAGTCTTATGTAACGATCACGTAGCTTCCAAGAGGTGAAGGTTGCATTGAGATGGTCGTCCGGCAAGATTGGTGCCATGAGGTGGACTTGGTGTCCTCTTAGCAAATGGGAGGGGGTGAGGACTTCATCCTCGCGCTCGTCACCGCTGTACATAAGCGGCCGATTGTTCACCACTGCTTCTGCTTCTTTCACGAGGGTTAGCACGTGGGCGTCCGGTAGGTACTTCTTTCCGAGGGCTATCTGGAGGGTCCGTTTCGTTACTCCTATCAAACGCTCGAAGAACCCACCTTTCCAAGGTGCACGGGGCGTCAGAAACCGCCACTTTATGCCAGTTTTCCTCAAGAACTGCTGGACTTCATCTTCTTCGTAAAGTCCCTGAAGGAGGTGGCTGGCAGCCTTGAAGGTTTGATGGTTATCGGACATGATGAGCTGCAGGGCACCATGGGTGGCACTAAACCGTCTTAGTGCTAACACGAATTCTTCTGCTTCCAAAGAGGGACAAAAGTCAAGGTACACGGCTCTGCTAGCCATGCAGGTTATGATGAGTATGTATCCTGGCCGCGTTTCGGTCTGTATGGCTGCTGTGTGGTCCACTCCGACCGCTGTGAAGGGTTTTGTGAGGGTGATCCTTTCCTTTGGCAGGGGGGGGGGGTGGTGGTGGCTGTTTCGTGAGAGGTTGGAAGGTTAGCTTGCATTCGGGGCATTGCTGCACGGTTCGCTTCGCAATGGAACGTAGACCCGCCACCCAACATTTCTGTCGAAAGATACCTATTAGAGTATTCACCCCACAATGCAAATGTAACTGATGTAAATAATTTAAATACATCCTAACTAAATGCCCTTTGGCTGGCAAGAGAATTAACTGATCAGTTTCTTCTACGCGGGACACTCGTCCCCTGGTGCAGATGAGATTATCTATAGATTCAATTGTCTGACAGAATTAGCAACTTCACGAGGGGGTCTGACTCCGCCCTGTAAGTAGGCATAAACGGTAGGCAAATAATGTTTTTGCTCTAATTGGACAACGATACTGAACGGATGCCGTTCTATCTTTGTAAACTTTAAAATTAGTCTGACTACTCTCAACAAGAACTGGAACCCTACTTCCCTTTTCAGGATGTCCCAAATCTCGCCGGGGGGGGGGTAGGACACATCTCCTCCCTTAACTCTTGTACCGCCGCTACTACGTGAGTTTGATGTAGTGGATCTTCCTCCTTGCAAGGAACAGGCTTTCCCGTGGTCCTGGGGAATTCTGGACCGTTCCTCCACAGGGAGTTAACTTGCAATTGTCGAGTCGTTGCACCTCTGGATAGGATATCGGCAGAGTTCTGATGACTAGGGACATGGTTCAGACTGAAGCTACAAACCTGCTGAATAAAAACAATCTCCGCCACTCTGTTAGAAACAAACACATTTTTATGAGACCTGGCATCGGGAGATGCTACCCATGCCAACGTTACCTTGCTGTCAGTCCACATTACTATTTTCCGTGGCTCGATCAGTTCTTTGAGAGTTCTTGCTAGTCTGCTGCCTAACAACAAGGCCAGCTGCTGTAGCTTGGGGATCGTCAGTTTGCTCATCCCTTTCGGAGTGATCCTCATTTTGCTTGTAATCAAACTTACCCGTTTGCAATCGTCCCTGGTATATGCCACTGCTCCATATGCCTTACTGCTAGCATCGGTGAACACATGGAGTTCTAAACCCCTTTTGCCTATCGATCTTTGAAAGGTGATGTCGCTCACTGCTTTCAAATCATTCAACAATTCACTTGCCTGTTTAGCCTTTTCTTCTCCTAACACGTCATCCCAACCTACATTATCCTCCCATAGTTGCTGGAGGAAAATTTTTCCCTTTACAAATAATGGGCTTATCAAACCTATCGGATCGTTAATGGAGACTAACAGGGAAAGTACCCTACGCTTCGTAGGCACCCATCCCTCCCCCAACTCACAGACCCTTTTACTTCCTTTCACACACAGTCTGTCCACGTCCCGGGCCCATCGCAGCCCGAGCACGTTCACACTCACAGGCTCACTCCACTGTTTCTCGGTATCGAAGGCCAAGTGATTGCTTGCCCACCCTTCCAAGGGCATACCCGCCCCTTTTAAGATGTTATTAACAGACTCATGCTCTTGCCTCATATGTTCTAAATCCTCAAATGTGGCCAGATAGTTATCGACATAAAAAGATTGTACTAAATCTGGCCGGCCTTCCTCTTTAAAATGACAATTTAATATCTGTTGTAGCAAAAATGGACTAGCTGTGATGCCGAACACCACGACTCTAAAGGCGAAGGTAAGCGCTCGACCAGCTGCCTCGCGCCACAGAAATCGTGTGTATTTGGCATCACGAGGATCTAACAAAACACGATGGAATGCTTTACTTATGTCGGCTAACATGGCATATCGGTTCAACCTAAACCTTATGATTAAACTATATGCTACCTCTACCAAATTGGGCCCAGGTAAGAGACATTCATTCAATGACTTACAACCCTTTGATTTTGCCGAGGCATTGAACACAATTCTAAGGGGGGTGGTACAGCTGTCTTTCCTGACTCCAAAGTGCGGCATGTAATAACCTTCCACTATGGGATTTTTCACCTCAGATATAAAACCTGCTTCGATATATTTATCTATCACTCCCTGATATTGTTCAAAATATTTCCTATCCTTTCTGAATTTGGTCTGCAACGACTCTAACTGCGCCACAGCGTTACGATAATTTGTTTCTGCCCTAGCATCCGACCCAAATGGTAGGCTAACCTGATATCCCTCAGGTTTTCTCACAACGCTTTGCGATACCTTTCGCACGGCCTCGGCCTCGCGAACAGTGTATTGCTCAGATGGGGCGATGCCAACACGGTCTAAACGCCACCACTCGTCTACATCACACAGATATGGCTCGTTCGTGATTCTGCACACTCTCAACGTTCTTACTTGTTCGATCTTTTCCCCTTGGAACAGCCACTGTGGCACCTTCCCGTACGGGGACATACCATTATGCGTTAAGAAGAGATTTATCCCATCTATTTTTTCAACACCTATAATAAAATAGCTAAAATAATCAGCCCCAACTAATATGTGTACGTTCTTCAGGGTATCTGATTGGTTTGCTGGATCGGCTAACGTGACTCCCTTGCTCAACAGATTCTGTCTGACCTTTACATAACCCGCGTTATGTATCGGGACGTCCACGTGTTCGTGTGCCACTAACTTCATACGCACGATTCTTTTCCCCATTTCAACCCTGCAACTTACTACATCGTATTGTCCGCTTATTTCCTCGGAACCAAATGGAGCTATATTTAAGGATACTCGTCCTACCACCGGTAGGCCTAATTGACGGGCAATTTTTGCTGAGATGAAGCTCCTCTGGCTTCCTGAGTCGAGGAATAGGCGGACTCGCTTACTACCTTGCCTTATTTGGATACCTGCCATGGCTGTTGGCAAGATAGTGCATGGGAGGTCCACATCAGACCTCTGCGTGATCTTTGCGTTTGTGCAGGGTTTAGCCTCTACTTTAGTCTGGGGTGGTCGGGGGAAACTTTCGGGCTGCTGAAGCGTCGCATTCACTACGGGGAGGGACGTCGTTGTTTGACTCTTACTATGACTAGGGATCGATTGCGGTCTACCCACATCGCAAATTGCAGTGTGGTGCTTAGCATTACAGTTTCTACATGAATTTGAAACGGGACATTTATCGCTATGATGGCCTGATTTTGTACAATTAAAACAAAGACCCCTTTTAAGCATAATGCGATGTCTAGCAGCTACGTCAGTCACTTGGCGACATCCGTGAGGCGGGTGCTGTTCGCTACAAAATGGGCAGGAATTATTGTGGATGGGATGGGTTTTCGGTCTTACACTACTGTCTGGTCTTTTGTCACTCTCAAGACTGTCGCCTCTCTGCAACGCATCATCTTCTAGCATTCTCACAATAAAGTCTATTGCCTCAAAAAACTCGTCCAACGTATAGTCACATTTTCTCAAATGCTCGACCACTTTGCGGTAGAGCTGTCCCTCTGACAGTTTTTGATTAATGAAGCTCATGACCATGCCCTGGCCTATGTCATTGGTACTCAGTCTTTTGATTTGTTCAATTATGATGGTCAAATCAAAACGGAACCTTTTGAGTTCTACTGGGTTTAGTGACGGCACAAAGATGTTGGCTAATTTGCGGTGCAGAATCACGGGTGTCTGGTGAACGTTGCCATATTGCTTTTCTAATAGGTCTAATGCTACACTTTAGTTCGCGGCGGTTACACTTAGAGATTCGATGATTCTAAGTGGCTCTTTGCCTAACGTCCCCAATAAATACGTAAATTTCGACACTTCGTCTAATCCGCTCTTCGATCCACGTGGATTGTGAAGAGCTCACGGTACGATGCGTACTCTTGCACTTCCCCTTCAAACGTGGGGAGAGGCAGCGGCTTCAACCTGGGGAGGGTAACATTCCCCGTTGAAGTGCCTTTAATTTTGTCTATCCTATTATACAGTAGGGTAGAAGCGCATGCAGTTTCACCTATTGTGTGCCTGATTCGGGCTTCAATACTAGACTCTAGTTTCACACACTGGCTTTTGTATAGCTCTCTTAGCTGTCGGACCTCTACCTGCAACTGCGTTACCAAATTCTGGTAAACGGACTCAGAGTAGGTCTCTAATAGAGCTCTTTGCGTTTCGCTAAGTAAGTCGTTTTTTAGGCCCATCGACGCCTCGATGTGCACGATCGTGGTCACCGCCATCTTAGTTAACTTTACTTTACGTTTGGGGGGGGGGGGGTTGGCAAAGCAAGGAAAGAAAAGTGATTTTACGTTAGGAAGGGACTCAAAGAAACTGACCCACGTGGGCGATCGCACATCGGGACGTAGACGACTTTTAATTGTTACTCCTCACCCACCCTCAAAAGCTCATATTCTAATTTTAGTCCTGTCCGGCTCTGGGAAGCGCTTGCGATCCGGTTTGAAGGACCAAATGTGGCAAAATTTCACCGGTTTACTAAATTGCCCGATGTACTGGGCGGATCACAAGGCCTTGAAGAGGCTCGCCTCTCAAAACCATTCAGGAAATAAGTAGAATACGGCTATATTTTAACAAATTTATTATAAAAATAATCATCTAATACGAGAGAAATACAAAAAATAAACCTTTACTCGACATACAAAGAGACACTTGACTTAATGAACATGTGCGTTACTGAAAAAAACTAAGTCCGCACCGGACTCGAAATTTAGCAAAATTAGTTAAACATTTAGTAAGTTACCTCGATGAACGCCTTACCGAGACCTTTTTACGTATTTTACAAAACAACTCTGATCCCCTGGCACAAGGATCGATGAAATATTTACAGATACAAATTTTACACAACTCTAGCAAAACCTACATGGAAACCGACCTGGGTACTCTAGGGGGGGGGGGAGAGAACAATTAAGGACTTACTGTGGTTGGGGACGTCGGATCAAAGAGGCAGAGCTGGCCTCTGCAACCCCCGATGTCCCCTTTTTCCCGCATTTTATTCTGAACCTAAATTTCTAGATTGGATTTTTTTATCATGTTACAAAAAAAATGACATTATATTTCTTAATCATAAATTACAAGTGGTCGATTTCTTTAGTCTCAGCGCCTCTCCTACAAGGCGGTTGCTCATTTGGTTCTAAAACATTCTCCTCTTGAACCACATTCATTCGCCCGCGAGTTCTCTCCTCTCCCTCCAATTTGACGCAATGTAGGTGGAGTCAAATGGCGCGAATTTTGATTGATCAGTTCGAAATTCCCGACACTAAAGGCCAAAAATAAGTAATAACACTCTCTCTCTCTCTCTCTCTCTCTCTCTCTCTCTCTCTCTCTCTCTCTCTCTCTCTCTCATAAGTAAAATTATCCAAAGAGGAAAAGGATAGATTTTACTGTTTCTGACTATCTGTCAAAGAACTTAATCTCTTCTCACCTGCATGTCAAACCATTAAATGCGTATAGTGAGGTGGAGGTAAAGGGTTTAACTACTGTAATGTATAATCTCTCTACACGGATAATGACTTTAAGGTTTTCTGATTATTTTGTTAAAGAATTAAAGCATTTTGTTGGATCTTTTGATGACCGATAACTCCTTTAGAGACACGTTAATCCCTTCACTATTAACCAAGGTAAAAGACTCGTTAGCCATATGGACAGGAAAGCCGAATCCGTACGAAATAGTACCATTTAATTACACAGGACACGGCCATTCCCAACCAAAGGTTTTAATTAGAACAAACACCTACGTATTGACTATTTCCGAAAATATACCCGAGAGACTCATTTCATACGTGTTTTATTATTATTATTATTATTATTATTATTATTATTATTATTATTATTATTATTTATTATTATTATTATTATTGTTATTATTATTATTATTATTATTATTATTATTTATTTATTTATTTATTTACTTCTTTCAGTTATTTTTTATGTTATGTTATTCTGGTGTTTGAAGTATAATTACCTCTAATACGATATCGACAAGTTTTTGTAATATATTTGAAATGTTTAATTTCGTATGGGGTTATTATTACTAACATTATGTACAATATTTACTTAAACTCCTTGATATAATAATACATACAGTAGCACAGACAACAGACAGGGAGACCAGGTTGTTTTGGGAATGTACACGATATTCTGACAAAAGTATACAATATACAAAAATATATGCTTGGTAACTTGTCACCCATTATATACCACCTGGTCTTTAGTTTCCAATATTTTCCGCTAGGATGTCAATCAGAAATGTTACCAAATGTACCCAGTCTATCTTAACAATTAGAGATTGACCCACCACAAACGTAACATGTTTATGTTCGACCTATAAGCTATACACGTCTGAACTACATGCTACCGTCAGCAGGATGTCTACCCAAAAAAAATCTGTACACTCGCGCATGTACGGGCTTGTGCCCCGAATGTGATTTGCATCCAATCAGATACCGGACAGTACTTGCACAAACTGAAAAAAACATGGTGCCACACACCAGACGTACCAACACCCAAGGTTTTACTTGACAAGCCGAATAGTTTGACGTACTTTGTTGCCAACTTACCATTAAATCCTCGTACAGGAGTAAACGGGAGCAAGATACTGGAATGTGGGATCCCAGCATTAGTCTATTGGTGATATGTCACGTATGGTGACAACGTCTACTGTGAATCAAGAAGGTACTTAAATATGAGAACAGTAGAGATTGCTCTCCCAGTCTATTCTTGCATTGCAAAATGGCACAACCTTTTAAGTCTAGATTTGAGACAAAATTAAAGAAAAAGTTATTTGATAAATATGAACAGTATCAGAAATATCTATTTCCTAAGTGGATTATTACAAAAACATTGTTCATTTAAAAATATTAGCGGAAGTTTCCACTACAAAGTCACGTCACCTATACTACATTCTTATAAAGTACTTTTGCATATTGATGTGGAGAATATTATCATGAAGAGAAAGTCACCAGAAGATCACCCAACATACTACGCAACTATAGAGGATACCTTTAACATAATTACCTAGATCCTATTGAAACTGATCATGACAGAATATTGAGGCAACTATAGGCAGAAATATGCCAACAAAACAACTTCTGCTTATGAACTCTGTAAATCACATTGCCGTGTGTGTCAAGATAAGAAATGTTCCAAACCTACTGGTGTTGTGAGTTCAACTCAAAGAGTCAAGTTCATCTGGTTTTTATACAGTCATTTCGACAAGGTAAGTTCAAGTGGATTGTGGTTTATCATTGTCATCTAACATAGTTCGTCATATTAAAACCTCTGAATTCTAAGAGAGCTGCAGAAGTGGGCTTTCAACTTTTGGATATATTCCTCCTATTCCAAGCATCAGTCATCCTCCAGAGTGATAATGATATAGAATTTACACTTCAGGTTATCACAAAACTAAAGCAGTTGCCGCCTCAGTTCAAACTAGTTCACTAAAGGACACTAAACTTTACCTGACATCATCTGGTCTCCTACCAGAATAACTTGAAAGGTTACAATTTGAAGATGATCTTCTGGCAACATATCAGCCACCATCATCTACCAAAACAGAGTTAACAGCTAATAAAACTTATGTGCAAATATTTACCACATTTGGAGAATAAATGAGCCAAATTCTGTCTCTGGGGAGCAATCGCCAGCTCCTGTCAGTGAGTCAACATCAAAACCTGCAACCATCCAGCCACCAGAAGTAAGCGAGAATTCTGTATCCGTTGACAAGCGGTCTGAAGACATAAGCAATAAACGTAAAATAGCACAAAAGTCACAGTTTTCCCAGGTAGCACGAATGGTAAAGCGCTGCCATTTGATCTAAATACTTTTGAAGTTTGTATATATATATATATATATATATATATATATATATATATATATATATATATATAAGTATATATATATATATATATATAATATATATATATATATATATATATATATACATACAAGTATGCATGTGTGTGTGTTTTATATATATATATATATATATATATATTATATTATATATATATATATATATATATAACACACGCACGCACACACACACACACACACACACACATATATATATATATATATATATATATATATATATATATATATATAAAAGTACATATATATTTATATGTATATATATATATATATATATATATATATATATATATATATATATATATATATATATATATATATATATGTATATATACAGCATATATATATATATATATATATATATATATATATATATATATATATATATATATATATATATAAGGAAGCACTAGAATCAAGGTCAATTATACCGACTTCCTGACGACAATCAAGGGATTTTTGTACAGCATTGGAGATCATAAGAAGGGCATCACATGCCCAAAGGCCTTTATGAAAACCAAATTGTAAACTAGAGAAGAAATTATTACCTTCAGCAAACCTATTAGGATGTTTTGCCAAAAGACGTCAAAAAATTTAGATAATATGGGAGTTAGGGAAATTGGGAGGTAATCAGTAGGACTTGGGCTACAACAAATAAATGTACATAGTGTAGTAACATTACCAATTCTCCAACAAGGGCTATTAGCTCCTCTTCTTGCTAACTTGATCAAAATATACAGATAACTTCGGAGATAAGAAAGCTGGAGTTTTTATAAAAAAAAACGAAGAAAAATTACCAATTGGGTCTACACCTCCATAACCCTCAAGGTCAATCAAGATAGCTTTAGTCTCACAGGATCGATAAGCTAATCTACTTAGTTTAGTCTCAGGAAGAAAATTGAGATCTAGTTTCTCATTACTCTGTTTACTCTAAAACAGATCAACCAAAGTGGTTGCCTTTTCCCTCGACAGTGAGTGGCAGAGCCATCTGGTTCAAGTAAGGAAGGAACTGTTGCATCTACACCAGAGAGTACAGCTTTAAGGGCAGTCTTCCACTTATGTTCCTGGGTTGTACCAGAAAGGGTTTCTTTTGTGGTTAAATTGTATTCCTTTTCAGTTTAGGCATAAACTCTCTGATCAAAAGCTCTAAGCTGAGATAGATATTCCAAGTCAAATCTGATCTGTTATCCTTCCATAGATGATAGGCTTCTTGCTTCCCCAAATGAGCATGTCTACAATCATCATTGAACCACGGTTTGTCCCTCACACGAGAAGGGTTGCACCTAAATCCAAAGCAGGGCTTGTCCTTCACTTGGTATCTTAGCACACAAGAAGGGATACACTTAGCAATTATGTTGACTAGACTCTCATTCAGAGGGACATAAAGATCAATACTATTATACAATAGTGACCAATTCAAGCCTAAAAGATCACTCAAAATTCCATTGCAATCATCTTGTGATTTTATATAAATATTACATGAATATGATACATTAGGTACAGGCTGCTCAGTCTTCGATACTAACGAAATTGAGGCATGATTAGATGTCCCGACTGGAGAATCAGCTTTACATGTTTTAACACCAGGGGAGCCGACATATGCGAGGTCCAAGCAGTTACCAGACCTATGAGTAGCTTCACTTGAGATTTGATCACGTCCTGATTCTGAGGCAAAGTCTAAAGCTCTCAAGCCATGGAGATCAGTAGGAAAAAAAGAATATAACCACTCCTTATAGTGAGCATTGAAATCACCACCAAAGACAAAAGAGGCCTTCCTATCATCTTCTTGTATTTTAGCCCTACTGGCAAAAAGACAATGAAAGAAAGAGTCATTCATGTCTGGATTCCGGTAGATCGTACGCAATCAGTTGTTATGACTGCCACAAACTTTTATTACCTCTCATGACATCAACCTTCATAGCAGGAAGTAGGGTAATCAGTCCTGATATATACCGACATTACCCTAGCCCTGGGAATAGTATCCCCTCAAAAAAAAAAAAAAAAATAAAAAAAATTGCTTTTTAAATCCAGTTTCAAGGAGTTCATATTAATGCCTCCTATTAGAAACTAAAGTTTCTGAGCACAAAAGAATATCATACTGTGTGGATGTAACTGTAAGGTCATAAATATTTGCATAAAGACCATGAATATTGCAATACAATACAAGACATTCATGAAATCTAGAACCTACTGGTCCCAGATTTCACCCAATGTCTCTAGACAGCATATGAATTAATGGTAATAAGAAAGATACATCACACTTAAAAACTAATTTAGCAAGAATAATAACCTCCCCCCCCCAAAAAAAAAAAATCTGTTTTATAGAAACATACAAAAAGTTATTGATCAAACCCATAGACTATAGAAAAAAAATCGGAAAAGCTGGTGTAAATGGCGGACCCCATACATCATGCAAAGCTAGATACCCTCCAGCATAACCACTTAAACTAAAGGGAAGATAATAAGGTTGGTTTTGAAAATAAAAAGAAACAGACAAGGGTATGACAACCTCTTAATAAACCACCAAACATTCTTGGCTTCTCTAATGAGCACCATTTACATAAAAAAAAAAAGATTAAAAAGCCAAATAAGATAAAATAGACATACCCTCAAGCCAGAGATCTCCTAACATAGACAGTGGGACACCATGGTACAAAGGCTAGGGCACTATCCAAGACTAGAGAACAATGGATTCATTTTGGAGTGTCCACCGAGAACAGCGACCTATCATACCTAAAGAGTCTTTTCTACCCTTACCAAGGAGAAATCAGCCACTGAACAATTACAGTACGTTAATTATTCCCTTGAACGAAGAAGAATTTAAGTAATCTCAGTGTTTTCAGGTGAATGAGGAAAGACGAGAATATATAAAGAACAGGCCAGACTATTCGGTGCATGTATAATCCGGTCAACCTACATCCTGAGATTATTTGATTATTATCCATAATTGCCAATTGTTATTGTTTTTACCTAAGAAGGATACTAAACCTTTATCTTACCCAAGATATTTTTATTTCATTTGAATATAGAACATTTATCTAATAGTTATTTCCTTATAGCGTTTAATATTCTATATTTTATGTAGTTTACCATTACAATTTTTTGCGTGGCTAAGTCATCCTAAAAAAAAAAAAAAAAAAACATAACAAAATTTATTTTATTGCACTCTGATACCTAGAATATAACAATTCTATTTAGTTTAAAATAATAATAAATATATTATATTAATATATTCACCATTTAAAACATTTAAAATATTTAAAGAATTTGAAATATTATTGGGAATTTTTTGGTGAATAAACGCTAGTAAATTTAGCAATTATCTTTCAAACATTGCTTTGATGAAATCCAGGGGGAGAGGGAGGTACCTAGTTTTTATTACATAGGGAGTGACAATGATATAAATTTTAAAGGAGTTAACTCACTCTGAAGTTATTGAGGCTTTTACAGAATTTTCTTATTTCATTAC
>NC_090753.1:17373714-17381214 GCF_036898095.1 Palaemon carinicauda
CCCTTATGCTTTAATAATTCTAGCTATTTAGCTTTACAATAGGAATTCTTTATATGATGCCGTTAGTATTTCTGTTTCGGCGATTGAGATACCGATCCTAGCCTACGCTAGGCTTCGTAGCCTAGGCGTTTGGCCCTAGTACTTTCATGTATGATATACAGATTTCCGAGTGTTTTAAAATTTATTGAAGCTATAGGCAGTTTTATTCATATAAGATATTGTTGATATTTTCTTCCAAGATCGTATAAGAGCGAGTTTCGGTTATTTAGGTAATCGATTCTCTTCGCGCCTAGGCTAGTTGCCTATGGAGCCTTAGTATACTTTCGCACACTCCCCGGTTGCTCTTTTCTCCTCGGAGATTAAGCGCAATCCCTTTTCCCTCTGCTTTAAGCCTTAGGCTTAACCCTAATGGTTTATCTGAATAAACATTTAGATAGAACTATATTAGGGTGTTTCTGTTCTTCCCCATATCCAGAGAATCTGGCTTCAGGAGGGGGAAGGACATCAGAGTATTTAGTCTGGGTCTGTTTCTTTCTAGCATAGATAGTGAGATTCCTTTGCTAGGCCAGGAGCAGACATAGAAGGCTTAGCCTCCCTAGACCACATCTGAAGGTTTCTGTACGAGATGATTCCTTCTTCTAGTGATCTAGCAGACTAGTCCAGTGTTGTTGTTCTCGGTTTGAAGGATAAGGGTCTGTTTCTTTCTAGCATAGATAGTGAGATTCCTTTGCTAGGCTAGGAGCAGACATAGGAGGCTTAGCCTCCCTAGACCACATCTGAAGGTTTCTGTACGAGATGATTCCTTCTTCTAGTGATCTAGCAGACTAGTCCAGTGTTGTTGTTCTCGGTTTGAAGGATAAGATTCTTCTTTCCCTTGTGAATAACAACACCAAACTTTGTTTTAGTACTGAGGGAGATGGCAAGTATTGCCGGCCTCCCTCCCATGATAATCCCTAGGCTAGGATGAGCTTTCTTGGCCGTGGGGTGATCTCTTACTAAAGCAGAGTTTGTAGGACCCTCTTCTCCCTTTCCCCCCTTTCCTTAGTAATAGACTAGCTATTACATCTCTTGGCCGTCGTTCTACATTTGTACCTAGTGTAGGTTAAGATGTGGAACTGACTCAGTCCTTTGCCGGCCGGCAAGTACGTGTCGGCCGGCAAAAGCCTAACTTCTGTAGAGTGTTCCCTAGACCTCCCTTGGTCTCACATCCATGTCTGTCAGTAGAGCCAGGCGGCATTGGATAGAAGGAAGCTTGAATTTCACATTCTCCCATTCCTTACGTTCACTCTTTCTGGATGAAGGGCTGTAAGGCAGTGCAGTCTTATTTCATTACATCCATTCTGTTTCTCTTCTAGTGTTTGTACCCCTAGCCCAACTGCCAGCTTAAGTAGCCGGCAGCAGGGCAGGTGGAAGTTCTCTGGTTCATTTTTACTGCCGGCCAGCATAGGTAGCATACTATTGCCGGCCGGCAACAGAAGCACACCATAAGATCTGCCGGCTGCTACGATTAGCGGCCGGCAGCCCGGTGCTAGCGTTTATAGTTGCCGGCCAGCACACACATCTGAACCAGCGATCTTCCACCCAGTAGTCTAAAGGCAGTATACCTTGGAACTATATTAAGGTATGTGCCGACCGGCATGTTACATTATATATAGTAGCCAGTATTTTTACAGTATAGTATATACTGCATGGAGAAAACTATAGTATAGAATATATTGTAATACTAAGTTTTCCAACATACTTCTGTTGTCTTGTACAGCCTTTTGTGAGACCATACAGATGAAGAAAGTGAGTTCTTTCTTTATTAATTATCCAGTATATCAAAATTCTTTATATTGGTGTGAGCTACACCTTAATTTTCCTATGGAAATACCTTGATGGTTATTCTAGAATAAGATTAACCAAATAATTTTATTATCTGGAAGGTTACAGCAATTGGCTGGGCAGGAAATACAAGTGTGTGTCTTTCCTTTTTTCCTTTTTAGCTTAGTTATCTTTAAGCTATATATATTTTAACATTAGTTATCCAGTGATATGTTTTTCACTTGATACTCATGGAATTTCTTCTCTTTACAGGAGGACCATCCGAAGTGTGGGAGTATGTTCTGCAACGTCTTCAGTAAGAACTTCTGCGGACATGAGTTGTGCAGGAGGCACACAGCATGTGCAGCCTCCAAAAATGATCTCCGGTATTGGGACCCTCAGGTATGTTCGATTTGTACTAACCTGATTACTGAGGCGTTTGACGCCCCTAAGTCGGCGGAGTCAAGGGACGCAGCTGGGGAAAAGCTTCGAACCTGGGTGAGGGGCTTCCAGAAGAATACTTCCGGCCCCTATGTTCCAAGCGAGAAGATGAGGGCTTACCTTTTCCCCAAGGCATCAGCGAATGCAGTGATTCCCCAGCCTCAAGCGGAGATACCTCTAGTTCAGATTCCGGTGGATTCTGAAGTCTCGGACGCCCTACAAGACATCCAACTGGACGATAGGATGTCTGAGGTGTCTGAGTATACCGAAAAGGACCTTCTGGCAGAAGACCAAGAAGAGGAGCTGACCCAGGCTCCGGATACTGAGGAGAAAGAAATCGACGATGGGTCGGTTACTCTGGTTCAGGCCCCTGAACCTGTTCCCTCAACATCGTCTGCTATCCCAGATGATCTGGGAAGGACTCTTTCTTCCATCGTTGAAATGATTCAACAGATGCAGAAAAAGAATGATGAGAAGGAAGCTGCAATGAAGTTGGAGATGCAGAGACTTGCAGTATCACGTGGGCCCCAGAAGAAGCTTAACATCTCAGTCATCACACCATCCATAGTAGGTTGTTTTCCTAATTTCTTTTTATCTAGTATTCTCTTCACTTCCTCTATTGCAATCTGTCTTTATCATGTTCCATCACTGGCACTTCAACATCTTATAACAGCAATTATATATGCCTTCCAATTATCCTCAACATTCAGTAAGCCTTCAAAATATTCCGCCCACCTTTTCCTTCTCTCCTCTTCTAACAACCTTCGAATTCCATCTTTCACTTTTTCTCCAATTTTCGAACCACCCTTCCTTACTTTATTCACTTCATTAAAAAACCTCTTTTTAATATCTTCATGGGAATTACCTAATCCCTGACTCAACCTCCAGTAAGCTGCCCTCTTTGTCTCAGCAATCATACGTTTTACTTCACATTTTCCTCTCTATATGTTGCATAGTTCTCTACACTAATACACTGCAGCCATTCTTCAAATGCCCTATTTTACTCTTCCATTTTTATCTTCACTCATTCATTCCACCATTCACTACCCCTCCATATGCTGCCTCTAACAATCTTCTTGCCACACACAAAAAAAAAGAAAAAAAAAATCTTTCACTAACTTCAACTCGTCCTCTATCACTCATACGTATGTCACTTCTAACTTTTCATGATATTATCTTTGTACCTTGGGTTTTATTAGCTATTCAATCTTCACTACCTCCCTTTTATATCTCCCCATTCTATTCCCTCATAACTAATTTTGCTTTCAAAAAAAAAAAATAATAATAATAATTATCTAACCGTTTTCCATACCCTGAAACACGTACACATCTTTAAATCTTCCAAACAGCCTCCTAGTATTCAACACATAATTCATTAATGTCCTTTTTACCACTCTTCATTTGCCAATCTTACCCAGGTAACGTGTTATTATCTTTTTTTTTTATGAAAATACTACAACTAATTGCGCCATACTTCTCAACGACACCTACTACCTCTCAAGCACCCACTTTAGCATTGGAGTCGCCCATCATAAACTCATTATTCCCTCTACCCAGTCCCTCTACTCACCTAATTAATATACACACACACAGACACACACACATACACACATACACACACACACACACACATATATATATATATATATATACATATATATATATATATATATATGTATATATATACGCACACACACACACACACACATATATATATATATATATATACCCACACACACACATATATATATATATATATATATGCATTTGTATATATATATATATGTATATATATTTATTTATATATATATACATACATACATACATACATACATACATATATATATATATATATATATATATGTTGAACCCACTAGTGAAAACAGTTAATAAGACCTAATTGATATGTATTTTTCATATTTAAAATAAACGACTGAAATTAGCAATATTTATCTAAAATATACGCTTTTTGAGTAAAATTTAGCTTAAACCTAAATACAATTCCAACCTTTCAAAAAATTCTGCGATTTATACTGTTTGAGGAGAAGAGGCAAAAGGAGAGTCATAAATTTCTCTCAAATTCTAGATAATTATATACCAATAAGGATTGACCCTCACCAACTCTTTGTTGAGATGGAGAGAGAAATTTCTCCAAAGTCAAGAACTGGCCTTGATAAAACTGGTTTTGCCATGAGTATTTTTTTTTTTCATCTTCCAAACGAAATTCCAGTGTCTGGCGCAAAAGGCAATGCCCTTGACCAGACGGCAACACATTTGCGTTTGCTTCTTGCAACTATCAATCTTTTACAGATGACGCCTAATTACCTAGTAAATGCAGATATCGGTTTCAAGGGAAATTACCTGTGATAGGTTGTGGTATAATTATAAAAAATTCCTCTTTTCTGATGACACCCAATATTCTGATAAGGAAACCAATAAGGCTATGAGTCTTCTTTGGAAATTGCTTGAGAGAAGCTGGATCTATAATTTGATATATCCTCCTTTCCAAATTAACAATGTGCAGTCATGCTTTCGAGTAACCAGTTAATCAATATAAGTTTTTTTTCAGTTCCAGAGAATCATATTCTTCATAAATTTTGCAGAAACCATGAGAGAAACCTCTGATCTGATACAAGGTAGGTCAGGTAACTTTACTCAACTTTTACTTTGGCGCATTGTACATGTTGTTCTTGAACCAAAGGCTCACGTTCCTTAACAAATTAAACATGGGGCGGTGGATTATTTTTGCTTTCAAATTGAGGTCTTGGTCAAGCTACATTGATTTTATATTTATTATTTTCGTCTTATGATATTGACGAGAAACTCCAAAAGAGAGAGAGAAAGAGGGAGAGGGAGAAGGAGATTTTTATTATTATTATTATTATTATTATTATTATTATTATTATTATTATTATTATTATTATTATTATTATTATTATTATTATATAGATTTTTTGGGGTATTATTTTCGTCTTTTTCTGGGTTAAGGGAAACTGGGGGCACGGAAGACTGAGGCCTATATGGCTGGTTGAAAACTATGAAACGCAAAGTAGGAGTTATTATTATTATTATTATTATTATTATTATTATTATTATATAGATTTTTTGGGGTATTATTTTCGTCTTTTTCTGGGATAAGGGAAACTGGGGGCACAGAAGACTGAGGCCTATATGGCTGGTTGAAAACTATGAAACGCAAAGTAGGAGTTATTATTATTATTATTATTATTATTATTATTATTATATAGATTTTTTGGGGTATTATTTTCGTCTTTTTCTGGGATAAGGGAAACTGGGGGCACAGAAGACTGAGGCCTATATGGCTGGTTGAAAACTATGAAACGCAAAGTAGGAGTTATTATTATTATTATTATTATTATTATTATTATTATATAGATTTTTTGGGGTATTATTTTCGTCTTTTTCTGGGATAAGGGAAACTGGGGGCACAGAAGACTGAGGCCTATATGGCTGGTTGAAAACTATGAAACGCAAAGTAGGAGTTATTATTATTATTATTATTATTATTATTATTATTATATAGATTTTTTGGGGTATTATTTTCGTCTTTTTCTGGGATAAGGGAAACTGGGGGCACAGAAGACTGAGGCCTATATGGCTGGTTAAAAACTATGAAACGGTAAATAGGAGTTGTTGTTGTTATTATTATTATTATTATTATTATTATTATTATTATTATTATTATTATAGAGATTTTTTGGGTTATCATTTTTGTCTTTTTCTGTGATAAGGGAAAATGGGTCCACGGAAGACTCACGCCTATAGGGCTGGTTAAAAACTATGAAACGCAAAGTTGAAGTTGTTGTTATTATTATTATTATTATTATTATTATTATCATTATTATTATCATTATTATTATGATTATTATTATTATTATATAGACTTTTTGGAATATTATTTTCGTCTTTTTTTTGGAATAAGGGAAACTGGGGGGACGGAAGACTCAGGCCTATATGGCTGGTTAAAAACTATGAAACGCAAATTAGGAAATGTTGTTATTATTATTATTATTATTATTATTATTATTATTTTCATTATTACTATGATCATTATTATTATTATTATTATTATTATTATTATTATATAAATTTTTAGGGTATTATTTTCATCTTTTTCTGGGTTAAGGGAAACTGGGCGCACGGAAGACTCAGGCCTATATGGCTGATTAAAAACTATGAAAAGCAAAGTAGGAGTTGTTGTTTTTATTATTATAATTATTATTATTATTATTATTATTATTATTATATAGATTTTTGGGGTATTATTTTTGTCTTTTTCTGGGATAAGGGAAACTGGGGGAATGGAAGGCTCAGGCCTATATGGTTGGTTAAAAACTATGAAACGCAAACAGATTTTTAATTACTTTGATTTAAAGGTTGCATGAAACAATCTGCTATATAAGACTCTTCACTTAATTAGGGCCTTTTCCCGCTTGGTGTCATCATCATTACAACCCCTTGTCTTGCAATTCCATCAGTTCTTCCACAACAGATATATATATATATATATATATATATATATATGTATATATTATATATATATATATATATATATATATGTATATATATATATATATATATATATTTATATATACGTTACCTTCGCATAAAATTTCTATACCAATCCACTCACAACGCGATTCACTTAGGGACAAGATATCATAATCATGCTCCATACCCCAAGTCTCTAGCTGTTATAACTTTCCATCATTTGAAATATTTCTTTACTGTTTATAAACAGAGATTTTTAGCACCACGCTACACCTGGAACTTTGGGCTGTTCTGACATTTTCGCTTTCCATAGACTGGCAAAATCCATAGAGGATTCATTGTCAGGCATCATCAAAGCATAGGCAGTTCCTTGTGATGAACAGTGCCTATCTCACTAAGGCAAGTGACCCCGTGCCGGTCCATACTAATTCTAGCTAGACCATCCATCACCCAGCTACCAGTGACTTCTTCGATATTCAGGGGGTGGAGGGCATTTGCTCCACACCCAAAGTTCTCGTTACTTCACCAGGTTGCTCATACGCTTATATAACCATTAGCAAATATGGACTAGTAAGATATACCACCTTTTATGATATATATATATATATATATATATATATATATATATATATATATATATATATATATATATATATATATATATATATATATATATATATATATATATATATCAAAAGCACACGTGATTTTAATCAATGTAAATATCACCCATGAAAGGCATTT
>NC_090753.1:17386214-17391214 GCF_036898095.1 Palaemon carinicauda
GTTGTAGCTGCCTGCTGTGCCGTAACCTACGCCAAACAAGGATGTTCACGGCGATAAATATCACCACCGTGAGAACCAGTCCTGCTAGTAGTATGGGGTGAAGGATTTCCTTATAAGTCGGTGACAGGAGGTCCCTTTCGGTAAGCTTCATCAACCGCTTTGCAACCTGTCTGTTGTACGGGAGAGGGAGTGCTGGCATTGTAGAGGTCCACGTGAAGTTCGCGAAGTAGGCTCGTTCTCTGATGAGTGTCCGTAGACCAGTCACCATGGAATTAGGGGAAGTCCCGATACAACCATCTGCTGCAACGAAGATGCGGGTGAAGGACGTGGATCCGTCAGGGCATGATACATTGAAGCCGTCCTTGTCGTATCGTATCCACGAACCATTGTTCAGTCTGCAATTGAACTCATTATTGTCAAATGGATAAAGCTTATCCAGACAATTTTCACTTGTATGGGAGAGAGCACCGTCTAGCACTATACCTAACTCGCATGAATCCATTAAGTTTTTATGGAATTCAAATGAGTCAGCTGTACATATTTTTCTATCCATTGCGTCTGAACAGTGAGTTAATTGATTTAAGTCTTTAATGACCGTATATGTTTCCTTGTCTGAGGAAATCAATACGTGTCCTGTCAAACTAGATATTACTGGATTTGAGTGATTCGTCATGAAAGTCGGAAATGGTGATATCTTGTAAGATTGCCAGGCATCAGAAGAATCAAAGGGAATTGTAATCCTAATCTTGTTATTATCAACGTTTACTGTAATTAGGCTGTAATAAAATTCTAACCTATGTTCGTCTAACAAAGGAACATAGTCTAGTTTATCCCTTCCGTTTTCCAGGATTAACTTTAAGTAATTTATAGGCAACAAATGGGGCGACAGTACACCTTTAGTTGCTAACGTGATAGCTTCTACATAATCCTTGGATTTCTCAATGAAATGTGCAATTCTGTTATGTATGTGATCTATCTTTGAATCATAATACGTTAACGTTGCCAACAAATCCTGTACTTCCATAATCTGAATTATTTTATTTGAATGTTCATTTACTAAATCCATAATTTTATTGATTGAAGCTAACTGATTCCTTAGTTCTGACATAATCAATTCATCTTCATGAGTCAAGAACTCAATTTTCTTATTTTGATTACTAATTTTAAGACGATTGGAAATTCCTAAACCTAAACTTGCAACAGACCCAAAGATGTTTAATGCAGCATAAATAAACGGATTTCGTCTTTCTTTATGTTCGTGTCCTGCAGTCCACATCAAAAGGTCATAAGCCAAAGATCCTGTCTCGTAAGTCTTATTTTTTAAGTCATCAGATAGCATCTCTGCAACTTTTAATGTTGATCCAAGCAAACTCTCTGTAGTCAAATGAAAATGTCTTCTATGCAACTCATCCAATGAGGCAGAAAACCTTGAAATGGCGGTTCTTAAGCTAGTGACATCATTCTCTTGAAGAAAAATTGCTTGCATATTCACTTCTACAACTACGTTGGTTGATGTAATAAAAACGTCATCCTGTCTTTCAACTATAGTGCCATATTTAAAATTTATACCTTTAGTGTTAGAGCTCATCCCACACGAGAAAAATGTCTGAGCGAACAATATCACTCCCAACAACAAAGAATTCATCTTGGAAACCTGTAACGAGAAAAATATATGTAATTACTCCTCTATTAAAAAGAAACTTTTAATCACATGAAATAAAAAAAAAATTTTCCCTCACTTCTTTCCCTCTCTTTTCTTTTTAATTTCTTATGTGAGCCAATGGTACTATTCTCTCATCCGTGGGTTGGGATACGTTTTGAACTCTAAACCTATTGGCCGTTAATGTTTCCAAAATGTTAAATGGGCCTTCAAACTTAGGTGTTAGTTTATAATTGAGCCCTTTTCGTACATTGATTTGAATATATACGTTATCACCCACGGTATATGTTTTAGTTGGTTTCGCTGTTTTATCATGATTCCTCTTCATTATGATTTGTGATTCTTCTAAATTCTTTCGAAGGATATCATATCGACTTATACTTGCATTTATACATTCTTTTAAAGGATTTGATAGATTAGTTGTAGGCGTTAATACATGGAAAGGCGTTCTAACTGGGGTACCATACAATGCTTCATGCGGTGACATTTTAATTGATATATGATATGAATGATTCAGAGTACTCAGTGCCGCCGGTATTGCAATATCCCAGTTGGGGTCTGATCCCCCTAGTGTTACTCCTAATATATTTAATATCTTCCTATTTGCTCTTTCCACTAGCCCATTCGACTCTGGGTGATATATCATGGTATTTATTTTCTTTATGCTGAGGAATTCACACAATGAGGTAAGAAAGTGATTATTAAATTCACCACTTGAGTCTGAGATTATCATGTGTGGAATTCCATGTTTACAAATGTAACACTCGTAAAACTTCCTAGTGCATTCAATCGCAGTTTTAGTTTTAAGCGCTATTAGTTCTGTATATCGAGTTAAAGCATCTATAATTACTAAGAGGTGCTTATTTCCTCTGTCTGACTCGTAAAATCCTGTTAACAAATCTAAATGTATTCTTTCAAAGGGTTGATTGGGCACAGGATAAGCTCCTAGGCTGACAGGTGTTTTCGTATGCCTTTTGTTTTCCTGACGTGCGACAATTAGCTATGTGTCTTTTTATATCTGTAAGCATCGTATGCGAATAAAACAATGATTTGGCTTTCTGTGACATTAATGAGAACCCCTGGTATCCATGTAATGGATTTGAATGCAACCAATTCAGGACAGTGGAAATAAGTGAGATTGGTACTACTACCTGGTCGTCAGTTACATGTGGTGTATTGCGGGTTTTCCTTGTCACAGTCTTACACAGAATATTATCTTTGATTATATAATTCTGCTGCTTATACTTTATATATTCCTTTTCCTTATGATTGCCTTTCAAAGCATTTATAATTTTTTCTATTTTTTGATCTTTTCTTTGCTCAGTCTGTAACAATTCAGCGCTCCAGCCTAAATCTTCTTGTTCAGATATTGTTTTAACAATAGGCATGGATGTTGATATATCTATTAATTCAGCTAAAGGCTCCGTGAAAGATGACACCGGGTTGCGTGATAATGCATCCGCAATGATATTTGCTTTCCCAGGTAAATACCAGATTCTTGCGCCAAAATCTTGAATGATCAAATGCCACCGAGTTAGTTTAGGGCTGTGGTTGAAGCCTTTAAAGAACTCTGTTAGTGGTTTATGATCAGTAAGAGCCTTAACGGGCTAACCGTAAATTATGAACTTAAAATGCACTAGTGAATTAACAATAGCTAGCCCTTCCTTGTCTATTACTGCATACTTACTTTCGGAAGTTCTCAATTTTCGAGAATAGAAAGCTATCGGGAAAAATTGTTTATCATATTGCTGAAGCAATACCCCTCCTACTCCTAAGTCTGAGGCGTCTGTTGCAATGAAGAATTCCTTACCGAAGTCAGGAAATTTTAAGATAGGAGAACTACACAGTTCATCTTTCAAAGTATTAAACGCCTGTTGATGTTGCTCAGACCATATGAAATCTACGCCCTTCTTCGTAAGATCAGTTAAAGGAGCGGCTATTATTGAATAGTTGCGTATAAAACGCCTGTAATATCCTCTACAACCCAGAAATTGCTGTATTCCCTTGACATTAGTAGGTATGGGAAAATTACGTATAGCCGACACCTTATCATGGACTACTTTAAGACCTTGGCTTGACACCATGAAACCCAAATATATTAATTCTGTTTTGAAAAATTCACACTTACTAATCTTTACCCTTAAGTTATGTTGTCTTAATCTCTGTAGTACTAGTTCTAACTTACGTAGATTTTCTTCTAAGGTGTTGGAAAAGATTACAAGATCATCCATGTAGGCATGCAATATATCCCCTAACAAGTCTCCAAACACTATGTTAATCATTCTTGTAAATGTTATAGGAGCACAATGTAAACCAAAAGGCATCCGTAAAAATTCATAATGTCCCCTGGCTGTGCTGAAGGCTGTGTATGGGATACTATCTTCTTCTAATGATATCTGGTGAAAGCCTTTAAGTAAGTCCAAACTGGTAAAATATTTATTCTGACCTAACAAAGACAAAATATCGTCAGTACATGGCACTGGGAATCGATCAGGGATCGTCTCCTCGTTTAGACGACGAAAGTCGACGCAGATATGCCATGTTCGATCTTTTTTTCGGTACAACTATTGAAGGAAAATTATAAGGGCTGTTTGATTTCCTAATGACTCCTTCTTCTAGCATTTTACCTACTTCATCATTTATTTCATTCTGGAATTTCATAGGGAGTCTGTACGAGGGTACATAGATAATTTTCTGCTTGTCCTTTAACCTTATTTGATGCTCGATCACATATGTTTTTCCTAAGGATCCATCCGTAGTGGAAAAAACATCATGATATTTAGTTAAAAGTCCAAAAATTTTCTGCTGAATTTCTTCGTCCTGAATGTCCTTATTGATTTTATTTTTAATAGACCGCAAAAGGGATTCATCCGCAACTGATTGAGAGTGATTGATTTCAGCAACGGTAAGAATACGATGTTTATAAACTTCTACATCCAAGATATATTGATTTTTGTGAATTACTAAAGTGTTATTTAAATGATTACAGACTTCAATATTACATTGTTGATGTGAGCATACTGTATAAATAGCTCGAGTGACAGACAATCCGTTAGTTTTCAAAGTGTCGGAAAGGATTAGTATTTCAGATCCCGGTAATGTTTTCTTTATTTGCACTATTAAATTCGAAGGTACGTTTGGTTCGATAGATTGCGTGCAAGATGATATTACGGGGGTGAACGAGAATTCTGCTGGGTCGCGTATATTATTTCTTTATTAGTGAGACAAGTTATTGGTTCTTCAACGTACGTTACGGTTACATTTGTAGTCTCCTTTTTATCCAAAACTGATTTTAAGGTATTAGAAGACTTATAGAATTTCCCTTTGATATACACGCCGT
>NC_090753.1:17398714-17401354 GCF_036898095.1 Palaemon carinicauda
CATCACTAGCATCCACCATGATAATGAAAGATTTGTGAAAATCAGGGGACATTAATATTGGGTTTGACATCAACACCAGTTTAAGTTTAATAAAAGACTCCTCAAATTGAGGAGACCACACAAATTTCTGTCCTTTCTCTAATAACTTAGTAAGCGGCTGAGCAATGTCCGAGAAGTTTCGCACAAACCTTCTATAATAACCGTCATTCCAAGGACTCTCCAAACTTCCCTGACATTACTCGGCCTCTTAAAATTTAAAATGGCATAGAGATTGGCTTGTTTAGGGGCTACCTGACCCAAACCAACCTCATGACCCAAATAGCACACTTTGGCTTTACCAAATTCACACTTACCTAAGTTCACAACAAGACCGGCATCCCTCAAAGCTTCAAACACTTTTCTCAATCTTATTATATGAGTTTGCCAATCATTGGTGTGAACAACTAAATCATCAATATAAAATTTCAGTGCCTTTCAACCCACAAATGACTCTGTTCATAAACTGCTGAAAAGTGCATGCAGCATTTTTCATCCCAAAGGTCATCACTTTGCATTCATAAAGCTCAAAGGGAGTTACAAATGCGGAAATTTCCCGGGCTCGATTAGACAGGGGCACTTGCCAATATCTTTTCAGCAAATCCAACTTAGTTAGGAATTTTGCAGACCCTATCTGATCGAGACAGTCGTCAATGCGGGGCAAAGGAAAAGAGTAATTTTTGGTACTGGCATTAACCTTACGGTAATCCACACACATTCGGTACTTTCCATCAGACTTTTAACTAAAACTATCGGAGAACTCCAAGGACTTATCGAAGGTTGGATGAGGTCATGCTTCAGCGTATACTTTATTTCCTCCTCGACTTTGTCCCTCTTCACTGGATTTAGTCGATAAGGACTCTGCTTTACTGGGGAAGCACTGCCCACATCCACATCATGCTGAAGCAACCTCGTCCTACCTGGCGAACTACGAAATATTTCTGGAAAAGAACAGATTAAATTAATATGTCCCTTTTCTGGGTAACTTCCAGATGGTTCAGCTCTCTTTTCAAAACCTCTAGATTTTGACTGTTATTAAAGAGAGCATCAGAAGATACCTGACCAACTAAGTCATCAAAGTTATCCTCTGGAGACTTTACATCTATAGACACAGGTTCACATACAATAGCTAAAGGATCTCTACCACATGAAATATAAGATTTTAATCTATCAATATGAAAGACCCGGCACTTTCGTTTGGTCCTGCACGCTTCGATCTCATATTTCACCTCAGACAATCTTCTCAAAACCTTCCAGGGCCCCTTATACCTTGGTTCGAGGAAATTGTCTGATTCTGTACTCAACACCAATACCAATTCCCCAGGCTCAAACGACCGCACCTTGGTTTTCTTATCCAATTTTGATTTCATGACTACTTGGGAGGAAGCCAATATTTCTCTTGCAAATTTCCACGCAATGGCTAACTTTTTTCGTAAATTCTCTACAAACTTCATCACATTAATTTCCTCTTTCTGACCAGATGATAACAATTCATGGAAAATTTCCAACGGACCACGTACCTTGTGCCCATAGATCAGCTCAAAGGGAGCTACACCTGTAGATGCATTTGGATGGTTCCTTATGGCAAAGAGAGCAAAGGGAAGTCCTTTTTAGCAATCCTCTCCTTGTTCATAGCAGTATTTTTTTTTAAAACTGATTTAAGTGTCTGGTGGAATCTTTCCACCACCCCCTGACTCTCTGGGTGGTAAGGTACGCTGGTAGTGCACTGAATGGCCAGTTCAGCACACTTACCCCTAAATACATTATTCGTAAAATTCGTCCCACAGTCGGTCTGAATTTTACGAGGAAGTCCGTATCGGGAAAAAAATTCAATGACCTTCTCAAATACTGCATTGTAAGTAATCTTTTTCATTGGGAATGCTTCAGGAAATCTAGAAGCTCGGTCCATGATGGTCAGGAGATGAGTAAACCCAGTCTTTGTTCTGAGCAAAGGCCACACCACATCCATGACCAATTCCACAAAAGGTTCCCCAATTGCAGGAATGGGATTTAGAGGTGCTTTAGGATCACTTGATTGGGCTTTCCATCACCTGACAAACCTCGCAATTACTAACAAATTGTTTCACTGATGATTTCAATCCTGGCCACCAAAAACATTTCGCTAATCTTTTGAACGTCTTAAATACTCCAAAGTGACAAGAAAAAGAATCATCATGTGACAACTTCAAAACAGACTCCCTAAATTGTGAGGGAACCAAAATTTGTTCCACTCGAGAAGTTTTGTTCAGAGCATGTGTAGATGGGCGACTAATTCGATATAACAAACCTTTTATTACACAAAACCTCGGTTTAGTTAAATCGGCTGTGTCACCCAACTCGACATCAAACTCTTGTTTCTGAGCCTCAATAAACGGTCCCAATTGCAAGATATTGCTAATACTACTAGGACTATCTACTGGTCCGGGCCCTTCTAACTCTACTTCTAAACTACTTAAATCTAAGTCATCATCATTTATCAAATCAGCTGCCTTAGCGGATGCCCGAGTCACCACCACCATAGGACAAGCATTCACAATTAAAATAGGGAATAATTCCAGACCCCTATGGTCTACCATGTCATTTCCTAAAATACCATCTATATTT